>NC_056729.1:901165904-901348404 GCF_019279795.1 Protopterus annectens
TGTGTGTGTGTGTGTGTGTGTGTGTGTGTGTGTGTGTGTGTGTGTGTGTGGGTAGGTGTGTGTGTGATTGGGGATCTAAGTGTGTCTATCAATTTACCTATTTTACCTATCTATTTATATATCTGTTGGTAGTGATAACAGATATACTATTCAATAAAAAAATAAGTTTGTTTAAATAGGATATTGTTAGAGAAATTGTTTTTCTATAAGTAAATGGATACAGTTATGGGCAAGGGTCGTGGCAGAGTTTGGTTTATTGTGCATAGTCTTAACCATGACCCTAACCCTAAACTTTAACATAGGAAAACTCCTTTACCTAATACTACCACTACTCAAGTGACCCACTCACAGGGACACAGAACATCAAATGCACACAACACAAAATATGTTTCCTAAACTAGCTCACACTCCAGTCCTAATCCACAAACATAGATCACACACACACACACACACACACACACACACACACACACACACACACACACACACACACACACACACACACACACACACACACACACACACACACACACACACACACACACACACACACACACACACACACACACACACACACACACACACACACACACACACACACACACACACACACACACACACACTAGTAAATCTATATCTTTACCTAGCCCTTACTCTAATCCAGCCCAGCAAACACTGATATACCCATTCCTGTCCTTCTCTCTCTCTCTTACCATAATCACGTACACTCAAACTTTATAAATTTGAAAATTAAACAGCAACCATTTGAAAGTTTGGGACCTGCTAGAGTGAGACCTGAAATGTGGACATTAATGGCTGAAAGATCAGATTTATGTATATTAAGTCGAAGATGCTATTTCTCTGAATATCAACATTTTTTCCAAACTATGGTGATATTATAGCTGTATATATAAGTTCGGAGAAGGGTGTGTGTGTGTGTGTGTGTGTGTGTGTGTGTGTGTGTGTGTAGGGGGCTTGCTCCACTGCCAAGAGAAGTTTAAAGGAAAAGAGTAATTTCTGAGATTCACTCTACCCTGGATTCTGGCCTTTTTTGGGATTTGTAGGCACTTGACATTTTGAGTGCCAACATTTTAATACAAACCTAATACAACACTAGAATGTATATACTATTGATGTATGTCCACAGGAGAATGCTCTAGTCAATGAATTACATACACTGACAGACAACCATACATCACTGATCAGTTCTGATTTCAGTTTCTTTTAAGAGAGTACAGATAGTCTGAATTTGTTCCTTTAGTGTTGCAACATACCTCTTGCTGCCTAACAAGTCTAAACATATTTTTCTAAACTGAATTGTATCTGTTGCTTCTTAACCAGTGCTGGGAAATGCTGCTGCATTGAATGGGGCTCCTCCAGCTACCATCACATGACAAACCTGTGTGGGGTGAATGCCTGTTATGTTATTAACATATATATTATATGGCATATGATATATATATATATATATATATATATATATATATATATACACATATATAAGTCACACTTAGTACGTCGAAAGGCTACTACATCAAATTCCACTTCACCAACATCGGCAGAACATCGACAAATGAAGAGCTGAAGTTTCCCGCATTTAAAGTTACCGTTTGGCATTCCACCTGAACTTTGCTCCATTCCCCCGCGGTAGTGTGTTCTCGGAGTTGGAATATTATGATTGTGGGGTGTGGGGGGTATGGGGGGCATAGCCCCCCACATTTGTGTAGTCGGTATAATGGCAGTGTTTCATTTCTGGATGGCCAAACGGTAACTTACCAATTGGGAAACGTCGGCTTTTCTTTTGTCAATGTCCTGCCGTCTCAGTGAAGTGGAATTTGATGTAGTGTGCTGTTGACATACTAAAGGTAACCCATATATATATATATATATATATATATATATATATATATATATCAAGAAATCCGATGTTCCCCAAAAAAGTATGTATAGAAATAGAAAAATAGGAAGGAAGAAAATCTGTGTATATGGCTTTACCAGCAGCTACATTCCGTCACACTTCAAAACATAAAGGAAACTTCAATTACTTGCTCAAACAGCAAAATATTAGTTCTCAAATACCTGGTAATTTGTTTATAGACCTTACACATACCAATGTCCAAAGTAGAAAGCAGAGCTTATAACGCTGTTGTAATGGCTTCCAGTAATAGTATTATATTCAACAAATATACAAATATGCAGCTTCCTGTGGACTTTTTCAGCATTTACAGATATCAGCATCAAAATGAAACTTACAAAGCTGTTGTGTTAGCTTCCAACAACTGCATGATATACTTCAACTTCCAAGTATGTAAAGTTCACAGTTTCTTATAAACCTCTTTCCAAGCGTTGCAAATACCAGCATCCAGGATAAAATTAGATTTTATTGTATATTAAGTGGCCGCGGTGGATTAACCGCTTCATCAGACAAACAGTATGCAAGGAACACCAAAAGATTTAAAAGGCAAAGGATGTGACATCACAATCCCCCAATTAACTCATTAAATTGTTTCATCAATTTAAAGTTAGAGTTAGATTTAAGTTTACGCATCTTTTATACTAAGCCTATCTGATGCGCCTAACATCATATATATTAACCAAACATCCTACAATATTGAAATAATAATTTATATACTAAAAGTTAAAATACCAGTATATGCAAGGAAATACAATATAAATATAATATAATGTGTATGGAATGAAATAAAATTTAATATAATATATTTTATGCACATTGAGTCAAATTCATTAGTAATATGGACATACATAAAATATATATATATGGTGAATATGTGTGAATATATGTGAAAATATATAGAGTAAAAAAGAAAAATATGACATGATATGAAAATATATATATATATATGAGCATGAACTACATACATACTTAAAAATGTATATATATGAACACTATGAAATGTATCAAATAGGCATAAAGCTATAGTATATGTATGTGATTGTGTGTATGTATATGTTGCAACAATATGTACACATAAACGTGTATATGCATACAAAATTGGGACGTATATATAGAACCATTAATATAAACACGTCTACTATGACTGCGTGAAGTGCAAATAAATAAACATGTAATGTATTAACTTGCATATTATGTATGTGTGAATATAAATATTGATTGAAGTATGAATATATGTAAAGATGAATGTAAATAATTGTAAATGTAAACAATTACTGGTTAGCAAATAAAATAAATAGATGAATTAAGATAAAATCAATAAAAAGTCAATAAGTTTATTGTGTCCATAGTTTAAATTATAAGGGTCTTTTTTTGAGGTATGGTTTAATGGACACCGTGCCGTGTCCATTAAACCATACCTCAAAAAAAGACCCTTATAATTTAAACTATGGACACAATAAACTTATTGACTTTTTATTGATTTTATCTTAATTCATCTATTTATTTTATTTGCTAACCAGTAATTGTTTACATTTACAATTATTTACATTCATCTTTACATATATTCATACTTCAATCAATATTTATATTCACACATACATAGTTACATAATATGCAAGTTAATACATTACATGTTTATTTATTTGCACTTCACGCAGTCATAGTAGACGTGTTTATATTAATGGTTCTATATATACGTCCAAATTTTGTATGCATATACACGTTTATGTGTACATATTGTTGTAACATATACATACACACAATCACATACATATACTATAGCTTTATGCCTATTTGATACATTTCATAGTGTTCATATATATACATTTTTAAGTATGTATGTAGTTCATGCTCATATATATATATATTTTCATATCATGTCATATTTTTCTTTTTTACTCTATATATTTTCACATATATTCACACATATTCACCATATATATATATATTTTATGTATGTCCATATTACTAATGAATTTGACTCAGTTAATGTGCGCATAAAATATATTATATTAAATTTTATTTCATTCCATACACATTATATTATATTTATATTTTATCTCCTTGCATATACTGGTATTTTAACTCTTTTAGAGTATATAAATTATTATTTCAATATTGTAGGATGTTTGGTTAATATGTATGATGTTAGACGCATCAGATAGGCTTAGTATAAAAGATGCGTATAACTTTAAATCTAACTCTAACTTTAAATTGATGAAACAATTTAATGAGTTAATTGGAAGGGATTGTGATGTCACATCCTTTGCCTTTTTAAATCTTTTGGTGTTCCTTACATACTGTTTGTCTGATGAAGCGGGTTGAATCCACGCTAAAGCGCCACTTAATATACAATAAAATCCTTAATTTTATCCTGATGCTGGTATTTGCAACGCTTGGAAAGAGGTTTATAAGAAACTGTGAACTTTACATACTTGGAAGTTGGAAGTTGTATATCATGCAGTTGTTGGAAGCTAACACAACAGCTTTGTAAGTTTCATTTTGGATGCTGATATCTGTAAATGCTTTGAAAAAGTCCACAGGAAGCTGCATATTTGTATATTTGTGGAAGTTGAATATAATACTATTACTGGAAGCCATTACAACAGCGTTATAAGCTCTGCTTTCTACTTTGGACATTGGTATGTGTAAGGTCTATAAACAAATTACCAGGTATTTGAGAACTAATATTTTGCTGTTTGAGCAAGTAATTGAAGTTTCCTTTATGTTTTGAAGTGTGACGGAAATGTAGCTTGCTGGTAAGCCATATAACAGCGTCTTCTACACAGACTTTCTTTCTCCTTCCTATTTTTTGCTAAGGGACTGGTTTATACATATCTATCTATCTATATATATATATATATATATATATATATATATATTTATATATATATATATATATATATATATATATATATATATATATATTTAATGTATGCATACACATACATCTATTTAAATATGAGACTTGGGAGGAAGCCTACGAGGAGTTTTCTGAGGAAGTTGGTGTATTGTAACCGACGAAAAGATTGGGAGAAGCTTAAACCTAATAAATTTTGTTTGTTTTACATTTTGGTGACTTGGAGTTTTATTTTGGTGTTCTCAAGGGACTGAGGAGTTTCGTACATCTCATCTGTTTTGAAAATGCATTTCATTTATCCAGCATAAAAAGGCAGTTTGAAAAATAAATACAGTCACAGGGAAATTAAATAAAGGTTGGCATATGTATTAAGCCAAAGGATAAATCATCGTTAAGTTAAAGAGTACCATACTCCCAAAGTAGTCTACTGAACTGATAGTCTTCTCTTTGTTTTTCTGTGCTTTTGCACAATAATCAGTTCCAGATGTTTTCAGATCTGGTTTCAATATTCAGTCATTTCACAAACTTGTGTATACTGCAAGGACTTATCTTCCACTTAATAACTGCCAACCTTATATATTTTCTCTGCTTCTTCTCATTTCTGTCTTCCCTCTTTAAAAACTATTTCTGGAAGCTCTATCCAGTGTCATTGCTCAACAGGTAGCATACTTACCTTTGATGTAGAAGTCTGTGAATTCTATTTCTATATCAGGTAGATTGATTGTTGACACTGCAGTGCAGCATAAAGGGGATGCTACACTCCTGATAGTGTTGTCCTTCTGATGAGATGTTAAACCATGGCCTCACCTGCCTGGCTTGGTGGTAGCTCAGGTGGAGTAAAAGATTCCATGACATCTATCAAAAAAAGCAAGGCTCCGTTGTTTATATGCAAAAATTACTCTATTTACAAACTGTTTCCATATTTACAAGTATTTACAAATGTACAAATATATACATACAATTCTTTTGACACAATCATACTAAATTTTCACACTTGTTAAACCACTACTCCTTTTTCTATAACTACCATCTGATTTTACTTAAAATTGTTGCTGAAATCCATTCACCGTAATCAGAATTTAATTTATTTTTTCTTTCCATATAATCTATTTTACATATTCTTACTTACATTCTTATATCTGTATTTAATCATATCCATGTCTATTTTATCCACTTATTTATAGCTTCAAAATAATCTTCTTTACATAGTTTTCCACATAACTTTATTACTGTTTTATATTTCAAAAACATATCTTCCATAGTTTCTTCTTCATGACAATATAAACATATTCTTTCACTTTTCTTATTATATGTTATATTTCTTTTACTTTCAATTTATCTGTTATCAGTCTCCACAATAATCTTATTCTACTTTCTGATTACACCATGTGCTTTTTATTTTCATAGCTTTGTTTTTTTTTTTTCATCTGTTAGATTTTCTCATGGCTTTACATAGTAATATTTTATCATTACATTCTTATACCATACTTTTCCATCTTTTGCTATATCATCTATTTGCATTTTCCACAAAAATATTTTTTTTCTTGGTAACATTTTATTTCATCACTTATACACTCTTTTACTCTTTTTTACCATACCTAAAAATCTATAATACTTATACTTCTACAATGTTACTACTAGTCTCTCATCTTTTTCATTTATCTACTGTAACACTTTATACAAAGTCAATGAGGAAGTGCATACCACAGAGTTAATTAGCCCTAAACCTTCTTTATTTACATACAAAACTCCTGATTTTATTCAGTTTAATCTAAAACCCCATATAAATGAAAAAAAAAATCTGCAATAATTCCTTGTGAATACTGTTGGCAACATAAATACACTTACTAAATTTGCTATTTTCCCCATTGGTATTGGATTTATCAAATAAGCCCTTTTTCTGAATGATAATTGTTATGTTCTCCAGGAAAGGCAGGTTTGTTTTATTCTTCTATTGCATTTTTATTGAATTCTACTTACATCCTTTTTTCTCAAATTTTGCACCTAACATAGAAATTTAATTCATTGTAAAATGTATATACCGACCATTACTACACCATCTAATCCTCTACTTTTCTCTTTATTTAAAGCCAACCCTATCATCTCTAGACAATAATTTATGCAAATTATTGTTTTCTTTATCCGCATTTTGTTTTTTTTTGCAATTATTGTAATAATGTCACCTGCATATGTTAACAGAGCTGGAATTCTTAATCCTTCAGGTATTATATACTCTGCATCCATTGTGTAATTTATTTCATATAATATCACATTCATAATTAATTCAAAGAGTGTACAACTTATTGGACATCATAATATTACACCACTCTTCATATGTACCTTTTGGCTTAACCAGCCATTTATAAGTATTTTTACTTTATTATTGCTATATGCTGACATACATGATTTCTTCACTTTCTCACTTATATTATATTCTTTCATTATTACTCATAAGAGTGCATGTTGTGTCAAATGCCTTATTAAGGTCTCATGATCTTTGCTTGTCTTTTCTGGTCATATCATCCACAATTTCTCTATCATTAATAATTCTTGACAACCCATCCCCTTTATAGTATATATGCCATATTCCATAATATTTTCCATTTTAGTTTAAAATCTCTTATGTATTATTTTTATAAAGATCTTATAATGATTATTATTCAATACTATTGTTCCCCATTTTTTTAATTGTCTTGTATCTTTCCTCTTTCATGTCAATTTAAGTATTCCACTACATAATTCTTTATACATAAAACCTTAATTTAACCATTCACCATTCATCCAAAATCTTTTAAAAATATATTTTTTTGCCAAATCCTTAACTTTTTATACATTTCATACCTTATTCCATCTATGTCTGCAGCCAAGTCAATATTTACTTGTCCTAATACTTTATCTAACTCATTTAAATACTCTTCTTTTCCAGCTCTTTTTTCTCTTTTTTACCTTTCCATATTTTTTCACTACCTTTTTTCTTTAAACATTTCTCATACATATTGCACTACATTATTCATAATCTTTTCCTTGGTTATTTGTATTTTTATTTTTACATTTTTTTTTATTTCTCTCATTACACTACTATCTTCCTTTACTAATCTACTTAAGTAACTTAATACTTCTCTTTTTTCTTGTAAAAAATATCATTGCTTATATGACAGTTTCTGTATTTTTCTTGATTTCTTTCATATAATTCCTTTTCTTTCTCAAAGTAGTTTGCATCATTATGTTCTAAATCTTCCAATGCATCATTTTATCTTCCTTTATATTTTTCTTTTTCTACTTTTCTCACATCATACTGCCACTGCAAAAACATCTTTCATATTTTTCCTTAAATATCATCCACCACTCAGACCAGTTTTTATACAATGTTCTCAAAGTAATATGATATTTCCATAACTGCATTCCTAATCTCATTCTTTCTTCAATCCATGCTTTTTCATTTATCCTTTTTGCTTCTTTACATATTTTTATATATTCCTTGTTTTCCATTATCCCTATCCTTATTGCAAGATGATCAGACTATCTAGTTTCAACTACCCCCTTCTCCTATAACTAAGCCTTCTGATACTATTAAATAATCAATTTCATTTCTATGTGTACCCCTTTTGTAAGTCCATATTTTTGTCCCAAAGTTTTGACTTACCAGGTCTTTATAAGTTCTAACATTTTTTCATATCATGTCCTTTCTTTTTACACTTGCCTCATAAATCACAGTGTTTCTTGATATTTAAATATCTATATTTATTACTAGATATTCAAAGATCTGATTAAATAAGCTTTCTTTTTCTTTACAATTAGTATAATCATATATTATATGTCTGCATACTTGTTCTTCCCATTTTAAATATACAATGGCTAATTCTCCCATTTTTGCTAAAGTTACATCTAATATTTTTACTGTATTTCTACAGAATACAACTATCCCAGAACATCTCTCATTTCCCAAATTCCAGATTATCTTTCCTCCCCATAGTGTATCTGTTGGTCATCTTTCTTCATTTTGTGAAAACTTGTGTGCTTTTATTATAATTACAGCTACATCACATGCATTATACCACTACAAATACCTATTCTTCTTACTATAATATTAATACTACTCACATTTACAGAAAGCACTCTCATTTTCCCTTTTTCTTAGATTCATGTTTTCAGAAGTTCATAGCTAATTATAAGTCTTAACTATTTGTAATAAAATTATTGCTGAGGACTCACATTTAGTGCTCTTCTTTGGTTTTATAGTGGTTTACTTGAGCACTATTGCACCACCTATTTTTGTTTAATTATAAGTCTACCTTTCTTAACAGGCCAATTTAAGCCTAACAGAGTTTCTTCCCAAAGGTGGGAGTCAAACACCTTAACCATTATACAAAGCCCAAAACATCCTGTATATATTCTTTTTTCATCTATTTCCTTTCTTTTTCTTTTTCTGCCTTTACAATAATTATTTTTCCCTTTTACTACCTCCCAGGTTTTGTTTTCTTCATAACTTATTTCAGAACCATCTTCTATGTCATCTTTGTTATTTTTCTCATATAATTTTTCTTCCATTGTTACTGTTTCTAAAAAATCTTATCTTTGTTCATTTTCATCTCTTTCTTTTTCTTTTTACTTACTCTTATTTTCCTTTGTGCACTCCATCCACAAATGCATAATATTGTTACTTACAGCATTTCAATTCACCTTTTTGCATCATGTCCCATTCTCCCAGAAATATAACATTTTCTTTTGTCACAGTCACTTATTAAATGTCCTTCTTTTCCACAAAAAAAAAAAAAACATGTTTTAGATTGTCTCCAGTATCTTACAACACCCAATTTCTCTTCAACATTTATAATGCTTGGTATATGTACAATTGTTTCTATTTCTATTACAATCCCAGTCACCAGTCCATAAACTTCTTTTGTCATAAACTTTTGCAATGTCCAGTACTTCTTTACTTAAAACTTTAAAAGTTTTTCTTTCTACCTTTATTAGAAATTGTACATGAATCTTAATTTTTGTTTCCCTATGAAATGTTCTTATCCAATAGTCTATGGATTGCAGTCTTTCTATTTCTCATGTTCTCCAAGAAAATGTTTCATTGAAAAACAGTCTTGGATGTAATTTTACAAAATTTCTATTTATCAATAATGACAAATGATCCTACTTCATATGCTTTTATACCCAAAGGAGCTATTAAATTATGCCACACTTCATACCTGTCCATTTCTTTGTTTCCTTTACTTTTAATCATTACTACATAGTTCCATTTTTCATTTTCTTCTGCCTTATTTTCTGCATCTCCACTTTTGCATTCTTTTACTTTCTCTGCATGTATTTTCTTTTTTTCATCTCACTACTATTCAGCATTGTCTCTGCATCCCCATTTTGTATTTTCTCCCAAATGTTCCCCCAGAAACATCTCTTTCATTTTCTGTCTCAAATAAACATTTGCCCAAAACTTCATGAAAACATATTGTAGTATTTGAATCCCATCTAAGTGGGATGCTATGCCCACCATGCCCCCCCCCCAAAACCATATATAAACCAATTATAGGATAGCACTACAGTGGGGAAAAGGGCTTATTTCCCCATGTTGGGAAAGTGTTTACTTGCCCTTGGAAAAAAGTACGGGTCAGGATTTTAATTTTTGTTATTTTCAGCTCACAAATATAGCATTCGAGTATATGGGCTTTATGGACTTTTGATCAAGTAAAGTAGACCTATATATATATATATATATATATATATATATATATATATATATATATATATACATATATATATATATATATATATATATATATATATATATATACATATACATATATAAAACATTTATTTATTTATTTAGTTTACATTTGAAAACTGGGAAAGTTCACTGGGCACAGGTATTTTTTCAGTGGAAGCCAAGGGAGAAAAGCTCCACAAATAACATAACAATTGACATAAGCTAAGCACAACAATTGACATAAATTGACACAATAGTGTATCACAGTAAACAAGTTGCTTTACAAAATATACATTGATAATACATAATTTGAAGAGACAAATACACTCAAAATATATATGCATACAGATAAGTCAGCAAAAACATTGTTGAGCAGTATAATGTAATTAAAAATGTACTCTCTCTCTCTCTCTCTCTATATATATATATATATATATGTGTGTGTGTATATAAATAAATATATATATGTGTGTGTGTGTGTGCGTGTGTGTGTGTGTGTGTGTGTGTGTATATGTATATATATATATATATATATATATATATATATACATATATACATCATACAGTATATATATATATATATATATATATATATATATATATATATATATATATGTGTGTGTGTGTGTGTGTGTGTGTGTGTGTGTGTAGTTATGTGAGTGTGTGTGTGTAGTTATGTGAGTGTGTATTTGTATATGTATGTTTTTGGGTGCATTATTAGGTTCATTTATATAAGTTATATATGAAACTCTATGGTAAAATATAAATAGTAACAAAATTGCACTGCATGATGGAGAAATTATACTCTCACTGCACAACAAATAGGAAATGAGGGCTACTTGGATGAAATGGAGGAGAATTAATTTGCAAGACAAGGGCATTGATTCTAAAATTGTAAATACATATAGTAGTGTGATTACCATTTGTCAGTCTTTTCTGGGAGGCCAAGGGCTGAACTTCATCCCTTTCAGATGATAAATGTAAGAGCAGTTTTATGTTAATTAAGATCAAGCTATGCATCTCTCTAGTTTATTTAAGAATGCAGGAAAAGAATGTATGTCTTTCTTGTCCTGTGACGATGCTACACGATTTCTGGTCAAGGGCCATAAGTCAAGTATATAGTCAGTTTTTTTTTTTTTTTTGCAAATGAAGCTGCAGCTATATGAAAAGATATTCCTGAAAGCCAGTCCTCAACTAGCATTATGTTTGTGTCAGAATGTGACCGGTCTCTTCATTGTGATTGCAGTACTTGACTGGCTGATTCTAAGCATCACAATGCATGAAGCAGAGGTCAACTGCTCTGTACAAACAGAATGTTGTGCTTTCCTCATGAATAAGCCCATTCAGTACTTCTTTTTGATCATATTCTGCTTGTCAATGAGCATTTTATGAGCAAGGAAGAATTTTAACAGAGAAAGAAAAAACTCTTAATAAACAAATAGACTACCTTTCCTAGGAGAAAAAGGTTGACTAATCATAAAAATAAGTTTGCATCACTTATTTGTTCTCTCTTGTTAATGATTTAGTTCCACAGCTTACCAAATATTTTCAAAATCAATTTAAGTAACATGAATTCTAGAAATTTAGATTTTTCATTTCAGGTTTTATTTAATTCATAATACTAAATTAAAAAGCATTTGTCATGTAGTTGATGACTATGTCTTGCTTCCACATTTGCAATATAGGTGAAAGAAATGAGCTCCTATTGTTTAGTCTCACAGTCTATAAACAGACATGCATGTGTGCTCACACACACACACACACACACACACACACACACACACACACACACACACACACACACACACACACACACACACACACCGAAATATCAGATGTTTTGTTCTGAATTATAACATTTAAAATTATGATTGCAGCTATTATATAGGTTTAATTCCACCTCTGTGCAATTTGAGCTGTATCAAGATGATTTGTTTTTCTGTTACGTACTGAATACTTTGCAAATATTGGTGTATATGCAAAAATGGTGAGGAATATCAAACTGCACTTTAATAACTTCCTTAGGGAAATTCACCTCGACAGCTAAGGTGAAAAGGTGAATCTTGACATCCATGTGAAGAACACATATTAAAGGGTTATAATCAGAGACCCAATTATAATTCTTAGCAGTGCATGGATCTTTATCATTTTCATGTTCTTCTAGTTACAGAAAAAAAAAACACAAAGTGTTTTATGGGCTTTGAAATCTAGTAAAGCAGTTAGCAAGTGATATCAAACATACAGCAACACGCCTTTCACCTTAATAGTGAGGGACAGAGGACAAAAACTAGAGGTAGCCTTATATATTTCTCTATTTTACTTGAAATGTGGCAGCAATATGACATATTTTGAACAATAAGATGTAGTAATTTATCAGCAAATAAAAACAAAATATTTGTTAAGGACAGTGCAAAAATATGAGACAAACTTATGGATTATTGACAGGCAAGTCAATATGCCGCATTGAAAATGCTTTACTTTCTGCTTCAGTTCTTTGTAGGCCAGAACTGTCCATTTGTAGTCACTAGTGAAAGATCTAATCATAACAGTGCTTAAGGGGGATATGCTCAATTGTTACCCACACACACACACACACACACACACACACACACACACACACACACACACACACACACACACACACTCACACACCCAAGTGCTACTATGACTGGGTCTCACATTAGGGAACTTTCTTTCCATTTCAGAGTGTAAACACAGTGTCCGATGCAGTACAAATATTCCAGCCAGTTTGTCTAGTCATCTCTACTCAACCTTCTATGATAGCAGGGAACTATAATGTAGTTTCCACTAGCCCCTCCTCACGTGTATTTTTTTTTACTTTGATTACTATTTTCATTATTCTTCAATGTACACCTCCTCTTCCATGTTTAACACGGGTCTCTCATGCCTTTCTTTATGAAATACTGCATTATATCTCTCATTTACCAAATCTACCACCAACAGCTTTGGCTGAATGCTTTTTATGTATGAGACATTTTTTCATGAGGCATATTTTTGTTGTACCTTTATATGTAATATTGTGAGGCTAAACTCATTTTACATAAATTTTTGCTTCACTTGTCCCATGTTTCTGTTCGATGTATACAGTTCTAATCTGGATGGCATCCCCATTTCTTTCTTTCTTTCTTTCTTTCTTTCTTTCTTTCTTTCTTTCTTTCTTTCTTTCTTTCTTTCTTTCTTTCTTTCTATCTTTCTTTCTCATTCTTCCGTTGCTTCTTCCAGCTGTACTTTAAAATCAAAGCCACATCTTTGCACAACAATACTAAAGACCATCACTTCAAAATTTCTCACAGAGCAAATAATCAGACCTTCTGTGCCTCAGAATGAGTTGAATTATGCTGCAATGCCAAATGCATTGTTCTAAACTACTTGATGCAAGGGATGGCTGGTTTCACACAGCTATGTCTAGTTCATTCAACAAAGTAATTGGGATTGCCAGACTTTTCAGAGGACACCATCGTGATACACATGGTAAGATTATAATCCCATGACATTACCCAACAATAAATTATTTTAAAATGCTAGAATTGAATACAGGGGATCTAAGAAAACAGAACAGCTTAATGGGTAAGAGGACACTACTTGACTTCATAGCCTTGGTTCTGAAGTGATAAATATGTACAGGAGGTTAAACTACTAAAAGATGTTCAAAAAAATCACTGAAAGCTATAATACAATTATCTAGTCCAATATGAAACCCATATAGTTCATATTTGAATAGCAGAGACAAAGAAAAATTGTAAAATAAATCAGAGCTTTCAGCAGCAAACAACCATTTTATATTTGGTAATAAGGGATATATTACTGCAGAATTCTTTATTTGATGTGCTGGACCTGAAGAATAAGGAGAAATGCAGTAACATAATGCTGTATGGTTATATCAACCCACTCCTTCAGCTATGATACTACATTCGGATCATGAGGAAAGAGAAAGATCAATATTTTAGGTTTTCTGTGTTTTTTCCTTGTTTTGTTTTGTTTGTTTGTCTGTTTGCTTTTTGTTTGTTTTGATTATTTTTTTCATGGATGTGATGTTTAAAAGGCAGTAGGCTATGGTATAAACCTAACCATTTTACTCCTGTCAGCCAGGAAGTTTTAAAAGTAAACATGCAAGTGTATCCCCTGACCTACACTTATCACATTTTACATTTGGATTTAAAGATCATGTGCAAAGGATTGTTTCTGGGTTTTTTCTTTATATAATTATGCCACTTATTATGCAACATAATCTTTCTGATCTTAAAATGTATAATGTTTTCTTTAATGTTTTCACTGGACCCACATTTATTAAGACTAATAAACTGGTGGTCTTCATCATATTGATCAATACTGCAGTAGCCTTAGCTATATGGGTTATTTCCTGCCAAGGGTGTAATAGCTGGCAAGCTTCCAAAGCTTCAGGGTATGTTCCACACACCCAAACTGTGAAGCAACTTGAGCTGAGCTTTACTGCGCTGAAGAATATGCTCCTCTGAGGCTTTTGAGGATCAGTGCTTGACGTGCGCTTTACTTTTTCTGGACAGATAAGTACCTTTCAGAAAAAAACTTGCATTTTCTTACATTTCTGATGTTGTATTACTTTCCTCTTCAGCTAGGAGAGTTGTGTTTTAATGGACTGTCTAAGAGTTGCATCTGCAACTAGCCAGCCAGCAGAAATTTATTCCAAAATACTAAATTATCAGACCATAATAAACATTCTTGCAGCAGCAATGAAAAAGCAAGAAATGGCCTGACAAAGTAATAAATTATGAATTTTCCAAGGCTTGCCGCTGGAAATTAAACAAAGTAGACAAAAATCATCCCTGTTTAGTGCATAGCTAATAAGCAAATGTCAAAAATTTTAAATGTGGTTCCTGGCAGTTTTAACCTTCATGAAACAGTGCAAAAGATATAATATATCCTCACTCAAAGAAACTAAAATGACTTTCAAGCAACTGTTCGATTTCAACCTGCCTTATTACAGACTGTTGATAATGCAGGTGCTGATTGATATATGGATCTTCAAAACAGGCAAATGGTTTGCCCTTGATCTGTGCATTTGTGAGTTAATGTGCCACCATGTTGACTGCATGGCTTTGTTCTGCATCCGTGTTGATTTGTTAACATGTCACACCAACTTAAGTGGAACACTTATTCAGACATTAAGTGTTCAACAGGTTCCTTATTTTTGTATACATCCTTAACTTCTAATTAGTTCCTCTACAACTGCATATCCTACTATAAACCAGAGCCAGCTCAAATATGACCATCTGTCTTAGATTGTGAGCTAGTAACATTACTTAGGTTGTGAATTTGAAAGTGTTTAATTATTTATATGGCTTATCCATTTAACTGACTGTTCAGGTTGATTAACTTAATTCTTATGATTCTTATGAATGTTGAGAATTAAGCATATATGAAAATGAGTGTTTGCTATGTTTAGATATAGTTCTTTGAAACTTCTAAAATACTGATTTATCTTAGACCATTTATTTCACTGTTTCTATTAACTAAACATACTATATCCTCAATCTAATCTTAATCTACAATTCTACAGTATAACAATAATTAAACAAAGTTGATCTGAGAAAACAAGTTCACGTACATAGATTATTCTCTAATTACACAGACAGTAATTTCTAGACTGCAAGTTTTATACTATCTGTTAACTTTGTTTCATTTAAATTAGTTATCAAACTACCATTCCACCTACAATACTAATTGGAGGATAACTTTAAATATTGCATAAAGATAAGTTTAGTATTTTTCCACATAGGATGGTATTAACAGAGTTGATGTATAACATGATGAATACTTTGGTGGAATTTTGTATTTATCGAAATGTACTTATTAGTTATATGGCTGTTATAGTGCACTTTTTTATGAAGGAGTGTTTTTTTTTCATCCTACTTTCTTGTTCTTATTAAGATTAATTCAACCCATTCCTAACACTTCCATTTTAATAACTCTTCCTATATAGGAATTTTTAGGGTTGGTCTAGGAATTCATTAGGAAGACTATGCTATTATGTGCCAAGATGGATTTATATTATATCATCAAGTTTTTTGGAAATTCAAAATTAAAAAAAAAAATCTTCATGTTTCTCTATATCTCAGAAATCACTTGATATGAAAAAGATGCCTAGCAAAAATATTCCAAATGAGCTCAATTCCCATCTGATTGTCAGATTAATAAAAATCAGTAACCTCCTTCTGTATATTTTGTGACTTAAAGATAAGGACTAACTATTGAACAACACAAAGGATATAATGTAAGTCTTTGCTAATATCTACTCCCAACTGTATGGAAACCATGATTTAAATACTTCAAAAGCAGATCTGGACATTTACCTAAATATAATTAAATTTAATAAGCTTAAACCTAACCAGACAGATCAACTATAGGCACCATTTACTGTCAAAGAAATAGAAGGTACTATTAAGAATCTTAAGCAAGTAATGCACAAGTACCTGACTGATTCTGCACTGAGGTTTTCAATGCTTCTTATCTCAAAGTTTATCCATTCTGCTAGACCTTTTTAACAATATAGAAAACAGGTATATCAGATCTTTATTTAAGTGGCTCCAAAACAATTCTCAATTTAAAACCAAATTGAAATACAACTGAACCAACTAACTAAATAACTAACTAACTAACCATAGACCAATTTCACTGATGAATGTAGACCTGTAAATATATTGTAATATCCATCCTAGTAGATTAAAAATTGTTCTTCCATCAATTTTATCTCGTTATCGATGGTTTCCTAAAAAGTACACAAACTTCAGACCATACTCTTATATTACAAACTGCATTTTTTTACAAATTTAATCAAAATAATTTTTTTTGCAATACATGCTTATAAAGCCTTTGATCATATTAACTGAAAATGTTTACTTATATTTTTGCAATAATTTGATTTTTCTACTTAATTAATTAAAGCTATTAAAGATCTGTATGATTAAGCTTATACTCAACTATATATACATCAAAATATATCAAATCCTATTCCTATTATTAATGGAGCCAGACAAGGATGTCCGCTACACTGTACTTATTTAATCTCTATACCAAAACACTGTTCAAGATGTTTATACAAAACTCTCACATGCCAATTCTTTTTAATATTACATTACCACTTAATGCCCTTCTGGAAGACATCTTTGTTTATTTATCACTTCTCACTTCTGATATTTATAAAATTATACAAACTATTAACACTTTTTCCAAATGTTCTAACTACAATCAAAATCTTTGCAAATCTGCTGTCCTTCCCTTAACTCAAATTATTTAAACCTTATTACTAATTAAATTGAAAAGGCCAGATTTTTTTTTTGTCCTTAAAATAACTAGGTATAAATTATGACCAAGATTGGTCAAAGATGTTTCAAATAATGCCTTAAGTTTTTGGTCAGAAATTCAACCAGACATTACTAGTCAGAGAGAATTAAATTGATCTATCAAAAGTTGCCATGTTGAAAATGAATGTTCTTCCAAAATTCCCTTTTCTATTTAACTCTCACTTCAAACTTTCTAAGGCATTACCTCAAAGCTAAGCAAACGTATATGGTCACTCAAAATACACCTATATCTTACAATAAACTAATACTATCTAAAAACAAAGAGGGCTCATTCTGCCAGATTTCTACATGTATTGCACAATTATAAATGCTATTAGAATAATCAATCTTATTACCCTAAGAAAAAAAAAAATAAACATGCCAACCTTTATGGGTTGGACTAACCACTTAACTAGATATCAATGTAATACACTGGCCCAACCACATTTAGGTCATCATGACCTAAAGAATGTAAAAGCAACACCTTTTATAACTAAAAAAAGTGTCTTATTCCAAAATTCCTGATATATTTAAACTTATATCATAGTATTGATCTTATGTATCCCATTAATAAAAATATAAACTTCAAGTTAATATACTGCATGCTAGATTTATCGTACATGTACAAATTAAAAATCTGACAGTTATTAAATTTTTTAAATATAAAGCATTTTCAGCAGAAATTATAAGATATAATTGATCCTTCCTAGAGAATATATACACGCATATAAAACCAAATTTCTTGTACATTAAAAAATAAATTTAATATCAAACAATTTAAGTCTAAAAAATGCAACCTACTTGCTCAACTGTTCTTACTACAATCACCAAAACCTTTAGCAAATGCATATAATTTAATCTTCAACACTAAATTAATTAATATTTATTTATTTTATTTTTACTGGCTTTAAAATAATCCTGACCAAACATCTATTACATCCAACAAGAAGTGTATTCCTCTCAAAAAGAAATTTGTGCTCAGTGTATGATATTAAACAATGCCTACGATACCTTCAAAAATTTCATATTTTTTTAGTGAATGTTCCACCATCTTGTACTTTATGTAAACAATATGTAGAAGATCTAATTCATGTATGTTTGAGTTGCAAATATAACATATCCGGTTAAATATTAAACACAAATTACAACTCTTAGGCTATCTAGATGATATTTACAATAGACATTTTATGATCCTGCATATTCCTCCATTAAACTGAAAAAATAGCAGTACTCCTTGGTAAAAGTTTTTTATGCTAATTAAATTATTCATAACAAAAAAATTGGACTGACCAGAAAATATGGCATGTCAAAATTCCAAAACATGGCTAGTCACTAAATTAAGGTTTTTAAAATTACGTTAAGTCTTACTTTTTTGACACTCAATCAACTATATAGGTTCATAGGTGTGTACTAGGCTAATGGCCCTGGAGCCTTTACAAGCCTAGCCCATAGACTTACCCTGGCATCATGCCACCCAACTTTAGTTCCCAGTGTCTCTGTTGAGTAGAGCCACTGGAGTGATCCCTGGGGTGAATTTTCTATTTCCCTTCCAATCATCAAGATTTCTCTTGAAGAGGGCCAGTGAGGAGCTCAGCTTGACATGTATGGGAAGTCTATTCGTTAGCATGGGCAGTCTCTGGGTTATGAACCTGTCCCTCCACTTTGTTCTTTTGATTGTGGTAATGAGGTCGAGGTCTCTGGAGCATGTAGTGTGGAGGGATTGGGATTTCCTTAGATGTAGCATTTCTAACAGAGCTGGGTCAGACATGGCTTTGTAAGTTAAGCAGAGATTGCCTCTAAGTAGGTGATATGAGACAGAGAATACTTGGTGTTTTTTGAGTCTGTCCATATAGGACAGGTATTTAAGGCCTGGGATCCTCTTTGTGAGGTACTTTTGTGGCCTCTCCAGTTGTTACAGGTGTCTAGTGAGGTACATGCCAAATGGGGCACTGTACTTGATGATTGGCATAACGAGGGAAGAGTAGCGTGAGACAATGACCTCTTTCTTCCTGGATGCAAAACCCTTAGTAATGAGATGTGCCACATAGAAGGACTTTCTGACCACAGTAGCAATGTGGGGGGGGGGTTCAAAAGAGAAGTAGCTATCAACCTGTGTTCCCAGCTCTCTTACGATGCCTTCTGTGTTCAGTGGACTACCGTCAATGTGGTAATTCATGGGAATCGGGTTTTTCCCAAAGGGGATGATGACACATTTTTTGGCATTGAGCTTAAGGACATGGTTCTGACACCAGTCGTTGGTCTCAGTAAGGCCTTTCTCTAGGATGTGAACATCACTTGGAGAGTTAATTATGGCTCCCAGCTTGCAATCATCTGTGAACTTTGTCAGCCAGAGTCCATTCGTGTTGGTCTGGACTTCAGAGAAGTGGATACCAAGCAGGAGAGCACCCAGAACCGCACCCTGTGGGACTCCACTTGTAACTGGGTGGCAGTCTTTAGAGTCAACCACAAAACTAAAGACTCAATGGAATAAATACACAAATATCCAAAAATAAAATCAGTCTTGAGGCGAAACCGCAACCACTAGAATTTATTTAAAATTAACGCCAGTAATAACCATATGAAACATTTTCGTCAGAGAAAATCCCTGACTTCATCAGATACACAGATAAAAACTCAAGGACTGTTTAAATACTAGTCACAAGATACATTGATTGAAAAGCTAATGAACAATTAGCATTTAAAGCACCAATGGCTAATAAAAACATTTATATTGTTTACTCCTTTAACTACAGTCTATTGCTAGACAATGACTCCTTTAACTACAGTCTATTGCTAGACAATGACTCCTTTAACTACAGTCTATTGCTAGACAATGACTCCTTTAACTACAGTCTATTGCTTGTTTGTGTTTTTTGCTTTGGAAATTCTGCATAGGGAAGCCAGGGGTGGGCTTGGGAAACAAAACTAGAGTATCAGGAAGCTTATTGGCAAATCATACTGGAAGCTAACAGAACACCAGGTTTAAACGACAACATATTTATTGTGCCACTGCTCAAGTTAAGTGCAGCAAAACTGTGAAAATGTATATAAATTTTAATGTTATATTCATGGTATTTTATGTATAAGATATATATATATATATATATATATATATATATATATATATATATATATATATATATATATATATATATGTGTGTGTCTGTGTGTGTGTGTGTGTGTGTGTGTGTGTGTATTTTTTAGTTTAGTATCACATACACACTTTTTATGATTCAAATATTAGGTCATATGTTAGGTATTTTTTGCCAGATATATTGTACATTGTCTAGCAATAGACTGTAGTTAAAGGAGTAAACAATATAAATGTTTTTATTAGCCATTGGTGCTTTAAATACTAATTGTTCATTAGCTTTTTCAGTCAGTGTATCTTGTGACCAGTACTTAAATAGTCCTTGAGTTTTTATCTGTGTATCTGATGAAGTCATTGATTTTCTCCAACGAAAATGTTTCATATGGTCATTACTGTCGTTAATTTTAATTAAATTCTAGTGGATGCGGTTTCGTCTCAAGACTGATTTTTCTTTTTGGATAGTCTTTGGAGTCAGCTACTTTCACACGGTGGGTTCTATCTGTGAGCCAGTTTGCAACCCACCTAGTGATGTAGGGGTTGATGCCTAGCTTAGTGAGTTTTTCTATCATTCCTGGCCAGATCAAGGTAGGCTGTATGAACCACCTTGCCTTCATCCACAGGTCTGGTGACTGACAAAAAAAGTCAACCAGGATGAGCAGGCATGATTTACCCTTCACAAAACCAAACTGTGTGGGATGCAGAGTTTGGAGATTCCCTATATTCTTGTTTATTAGGCCCATGATGATGCATTCCATAGCTTTGCATAACATACTTGTCAGGCTAATGGGGCGATAGTACCCAGGGTCTGTAGTTGCTCATCCTTTGTGGAGAGGGATGATTGTAGCAGTATGCCATTCAGTAGGGACAAAGCCTGAGGTAAGGCTGTGATTGAAAAGGCACACAGGTGAGGTACCAGTTCACTCTGTAGATCATGTAGAACACAGCCAGGGATATTGTCATGTCCTATTGAAGCTGTATTCTTGGCCTTGGACAGTGCTGTTTTAACCTGTGCAACAGTAATACTAGGTGCCTAGCAATCTACTGGTATTGTGATTGGTTCTTTGGGTGGAGAGAGGGGTAAAGCTGGCACTGAATCTGTCAGCCAGTATATTGGCAATATCCATTGGCTTGGTATAGGAGGTGACATTGTACAAAAGCTCTGAGCAAATCTGGGCATTGCCATGGAGATTCTTTACATAACTATAGAAGGCCTTGTGGTTGTCTTTACTATCTGCTGCAATTTTGTTTTCATTGCTAGCTTTAGAGGATATGATGAGGGATCTCAACTTTTTGTTGAGACTGATGAGAGTTTTTCCAGTCTTGGGACTTTACATTATTTTGCATCAGCTTTTTCCAACTGTTGTAGAGTTTGTTTATGGCAGAGGGCCACCAGATTGGCTTCCTTTTTTTGGAGGAGTGCATCTTGGTTTTATTGGGTATAGTGAGAGCCATTCATTTGTGTATGTGTACGCACAGGGCAGTAGTGTATGAGTCAGCAAGTCATGCAGCTGTTATCCAGTTGCATGGGTGCCATGAAGTTAGCCACCGCTGCTTTTAGGAGCCCAAAATTAGCTTTGGAGAAGTTTTTCATGGTGGTTACCTTTGTGGGTGTGGTGGGATGGATGTGGATTTCCAAGGTCATTACTTTGTGGTCGGATCTAACAAGGGAGGAGTTCACTATTTATATAGAGCTACAGTTGCCCATGTTAGTAATGACCAGGTCAAGGATGTTGCTACCTCTAGTGGGGGTAAGAACGAGCTGGTCTACGGCATTGGAACTAATGAATTCCAGGAGGTGTTGGGCAAGTGTATTGGTACATGAGTAGTTTTCCCCAGTTAATGGAGGGATAGTTGAAGTCGCCCAGTATGAGAGTGTTAGGTTGGACCCTAATATTCTCCAGGGTGCGTAGAAAAGTGGAGTGTGAGTCTTGGGTCATGGTTGGGGACCTATAGCAGGCTACGACCTGAATCTCTGTCTTACCCAATGTTAGCTGCATCTGAAGTATCTCTGATGTGTTATGTTGGGCTACCAGTCTGGAGGTGTGTGCATCCTTTATGAATATGGAAACACCACCACCATTGGAGCTTCGGTCCAAGTTCTGGGGCCGAAAGGTGTGGAATGAGTTATAGTCTGGTAGTGCAAGGGTGCTTTTTGCTGCCTTGAACCATGTCTCTGTTACAGCACAAATGTCGATGTTCTCCATTTTAAGGACTGCTTTGAGTGAGTGCATTTTGAGATTTAGACTTCTAGCATTGAGCAGCATGACCCTCAGATTGCATTTGTTTGTAGCTGTTACGGTGGTGATTTGGTCTTTGGAACATCGCTTAAAAAAGACACTATAGGGGTGTCAAGTGCCTTGGTGATTATCCGAAAGCTCAGGGGTGACAGATGCAGGCCATCTCTGGCAAAGCATTGAGGTCTGTCAATCATGTTATCCCAGGCAGACAGATACTGGATCACCTTAGAACGACACCAGAAACTTAGCCAATTGTTGAAATCAATCATTTTCTGCTTGTACTGTGGCATCGTTTTGGGTGATGGTAGGAGGCTGCTAAGGGCTAGGTTCATACCCGCCTGGGCTACATAATCCAAGAGATCCTCCATGTCTCTTTTCATGTAGTCCAGGGAGGTACGTCTCAGGTCATTCACACCCACATACGCAATGACAGAGTCATATTTTTACCTGTTTTTAAGGGACCTGAGTGCGTGTGTTATGTGGCAGATCCGGGCACCTGATAGACAGCTGACTGTTACTTTCTCCTTATTCATCCTAGAGAGTGGGACATCAGTGTGCCTCACTACTGAATCACCAATGACTAGTGTGTTGGGCATGTTGTTTTGCGTTAGGGACTTTGATTGAGTGGCACTCTGTTTAGGAGAGTTATGTGTCTCATAATTAGTGTTGTGTTGTGGTGGTAGAATGCATTGTTGCCTTGGAAGTCTCGGCTGTTTGGGTAGATTTTTATTGAGAGCCTCCATGAAGGTGGGTGTGTACTTTGTGTTTTTATGTGAAGGTAGCACTGGTGTGTGTTCTCCAGGGCTATATTTTCCATGTGGTGTGGATCAGGTGTTGACCTTTTCCTCTTGACCAGCTATTCTTATCTTGGCTGGAGAGTGCGTGGCTTCCAGTTTGGATATATAAGTGCATCTCTCACAAGTTTGAGTGTTGAGAGGTAAGAGGAGAGAGTTGTCAATGTACATGAGGCAGTTGCTACATTGCCTCAGGATGCCCAAGCTCACCAGGTTAATAGGAGAAAGCACAGGGAACTGACCTTTAGACATGCCTGGAGGGGTGGGAATTAATTAATAAGTACTGGAGCTGCTTCCTTGTAGAATGTTTAGTGCTGGTAGCACTTTTTTGTTTACAATAATTGCTACAATAAGTTTTTTAAAGTGCTAGACTAATAAACTAGTAAAAGTGCAGAAGAGAGAACTAACAGATCTAAGGGAAAAATTGAAGAGCAGATTTCATTTTATAATTATTATCCCTGTTAAAGATAAATTATATTTGCATGTGCAGTTAACTTACTTATCCTTCCTAATTATTTAAGAATCTTCTATTCTTCCCTATCTTTTGAGAATCTTCTCTATTTAATATATCATTTCACCAAAAAGGACTTAACTCATATTCTGAATATTGTCTTTATATTTATAGATACATGATATTTTGTATATATTTCTATAGAGATTGTTTTTAGATTAGCTCAGTTTAGTTTTGATTAGTCATTTAATTGTTTATGGTTTAATGCTTAATTTTTGTCTTATTGTTTTTATTCTGTATCTATATTTCATTAAAAAATCAAAATCTAATAAAAGTATTTGGGAAAAAAGCAAATAGTTAACTCCAGTCCAACTCCTTCTGATAAGAAGAGAAAACTATTGACAGGTATGGGAAAAAGTGTATACTTCTGCAACTTTGGTTTTCAGAATTTTGAATTTTCAAGTTCATATGTTAAAGTTTTGTCTGATAAATTGTGAAAGTATGAGGAATGTTTTATCTGCAGTTTCTCCTTATGAAGAAAATCTGCTTTAAATAACGTAGTTTCTTCTTTTGCACAATTTGCTACTTATTGTTTGCAATGTGTGTTTATGACTCTGTTGATACATCTTCCAGGGCTATGGCTTCTGCAACTGTTTTAAGGAGTTTTATAATGATGCATTTTCACAATATTCCAGATTATATTAAAAATAGATTTTAAATTCTCCTTTTGGCATAGGCTTAGTGTTTGCCCCCTCTGCTGCATAGGTGACCAACAAGTGCAATGGAAGGGGTGAGCTAATAAGATTTTTCAGCTCTCCTTTTCCAAATTGTCCAAGGGATTTTCAGCTCTCCTTTTCGAAAATGTCCAAGGAATTTTCTTTCTCCTGTTCCATTTTGGCAATAAACAGAATGGACAGTCTCAACAGAATTCAGGTAAACAAGCATTTAAAAAATCAATGGCAATGGAGTTCCAAAACAAAGTTTCCAACCCCATAAAACAAAGGACAGTCCAATATACCCGAATGACTACTCAAGAGACCTTGTGACCGGATTCCATTATAGCCCTCTTTTTTTATAGAAAGTCTTATATCTCAAGTTTTCTTACCTTTGGCTACAGATTGCTTCATTCAAATGGGTTCTAAATATCATTCATCAAGATTACAGATGGCAGTAGGAGGAAATTCCTCCTTTCCAGGTGGTCATTCCTCATCTTCTAGATCAGATTATTTTATTTCTACCTGTTCTTCATAACAAGCTGTCCTAAGGGCTGATTAGAAACAGTTCTGACTACCCGAGTGCGGAAGGGATTTTATTCAAGGATATTCCTAGTGCCAAAGAAAGAGAATGCTTGGAGACTGGTTCTGGATCTTTCTTTCCTAAATCAGTTTGTGATAGTGCCCTAATTCAAAATGATGTCACTCCACAGCCTATTCCCTATTCTTCTTTCATGTTTTTCTGGTAAAACTAGACTTATATAATGCTTATTATTACATCCCTGTTCTTCCAGACTACAGCCATTTTATAACTTTTTTATGTCTGGATCACATTATCAGTGCTGTACTTTAACATTTGTACTATGTGGTGCACCAAGAGGGTCCTCAAAGTGTCTAGCTGTAATTATTGTTATTATAGCTCCTTGCAGCCTACAGGGTATCCACATTTTTCCATATTTGTATGACTTTTTTATCTTTGCAAAATCTTCTTCAAAGTGTCATAAAACTCTTTCTTGGGTGAGAGGTCTCGTACACAAGGTGGAATTCCAGGAGAACAATCACAAGTCTTTCTTGACTCCTTCACAGAGGATTGTATTCATGGGATGTCAACTAGACATCTCAGTTCAAAGAACTTTTCTTTCACAGGAAAATACAGATTTATATCCAGATCTGTTTTTAAGGTTTTCTGCTTAGACTTTAAAGGAATTCTTCAGCAATTTGGGTCTCATTGCATCTATGATCCTCATGATACCTCTGGCAAGACTGCACAAGAAAGATACACTGACATCTGAAATCTCTTTGGCCCCAGCACCAATAGCCTTTATCTTTTCAAATGCCACTGTTGAGGTTTGTTAAAAGAGAAATCCAGGTCTTCCCTTCTCCCTCCCTGCTCCAAAGCAATCATTCACCATAGACATTTTGGACTTTGCTTGGGTAGCAGTTTCAAGAGGGATAAAAGTGCAGGAGTGTGGAAAACGAAACCAAGGGCAGTTACAATCCCATAAATATCTTAGAGACACTTGCCCTGACCAAGGCACTCAACTCTCTGAACCATCTTTGGTCCCCCAATGCTTCAGTGATGTAATTTCAGACAATACCATAGTCATGTGGTATATCAACAAGTAAGGGGGACCATAACTCTCTCACAGCACAATCTCACTCTAAAAGCATCCTCCATTCCATCAGAGCAAAACTGTGTGGCAGACAAGTTGAGCAAAACATGTGCAGAGTTCCTCAAGTATACGTTTTTAGCTCCACTTTGAACAATGAACTGGAAATATTCTGTATCAGGACTGTATGTAAGAAGGCCTGGAAGACAGATGGCTTTTCTTATCTTTGGACAAGAGTGCTTCTGTATGTTTTTTTATCTTTTTGACTAATACCCAGGTTACTTCTGAATATTCAGAAGGAATCCATCAAGATCATTGTGGTAATTCCCTTCTGGTTTAGGCAATTGTGGTTTTCCATTCTCTCATAAATGGCAAAGGGCAATTACCACAAGCCTTCTCACAGACTGAAACTACTCACACAAGAACGTTTTTCTTTTCTTACACTTTAACATCAGTCATTTCAGTTGACTGCCTAGATGATAGGTCTTACATCCTTTTAGGCACCTGTTTATTGATGATGTACAGCTGTTTATTGATGATGTACAGCAGGTACTAATGGAGACAAGAAAGGCTGCTACTAGAAAATGCTATATTAGTAAATGGAAAAGGTTTTCTACTGGGTGCAAACAGCATAACCTGCTCCCATTCATGGCAAGTTGATCTCTAGTTTTACAGTATTTATGTGGGTTATTACCCTATGGTCTTTCTTTTTCCTCTTTCAGGGTTCATGTATTGGCCATTTCTGCATTTCTGTCCATAGAGTATCCTCCTTCAAGGCACTGCTATGTCAAAATGTTCTTGAATGGGGCCTTAAGTAAGAGACAGCCAACTGGCAGCCCCTCCTTGGATTATAATTTTGTGTTGGAAAAGCTAACACTTGATCAAGTTGAATAAACTAACTTGATTGACTTGAGGTTCTTAACTTGGAAAATAGTTTTACTGACTGCTATGACCTCTGCAAGAAGGGTTTCTGAGCAGCTTTGCTCTTTAGGTGAATTTCTTATCATCCATGTCTTGAACACATAATAAGCTGGTTATGATCAGGGATGAAGTCATAGTCTTTTTTATTTATTTTATTTATATTAACACCTATGCAAAGTAGGGAGCTGATCAAAACTTAATAATTTCAGGTATAGCCCAAATGAAAATATTTTCATGGTAGATACAAAAAAATTTAATTTTGTTAGAATAAGTACAACAATTAAGACATTAAAAGAAGATTGAAGTTAATACAACACAGGACAAGTATTTCCGCCCCCATCAAAGTAAGATTCAGTCCAAAATTACTAGAATTTTCATTATGTTCAATATCATTTGCAAGCCAGTAGGAAGTCAGGAAGGAGGAGTAAATAAAGATCAAATTTTGGAAGAAGGAATGTATACAGTTTAAGTGACATGGCTATTGGAGAAGCAGGTAAATTTGGCATGTTTTAACTTTTAAAATTTCCCTCTGAATTTAGAGTAGTGAGTACTTTTAGCCATGTTAGGACAGATTGCCAAGGTGAGGTTGTAATTGAAAAGAAGCATATTTAGTACTGTGGAGGTTAAATCTAGGAGCTGTGAGTGTGGTGGCTATTTGTGAATAGTACCTTAGGTTAGAAGAGTCTTTTCATGGAGTTTGACTGGCAGAGGTGAAAATATTTTGAGATTAAGTAGTTTAAAGTGCAGAGATCTTTTATTTATTGATGTGTTGTCTGAGTGATGAATAATGTTATATTCTGTATTACTGAAATCATCTGCAGGGAACAGAAAATAATATGCCTATCCACTTTTACATCAACAGAAAGATTGGACATATGACATAGGTTCTAGCTGTTCCACATATAGAAAACACAAACAACTTTATTATACTTAATAAA
Source organism: Protopterus annectens (assembly GCF_019279795.1). Taxonomy (NCBI): domain Eukaryota; kingdom Metazoa; phylum Chordata; order Ceratodontiformes; family Protopteridae; genus Protopterus; species Protopterus annectens. The sequence continues at coordinate 901,194,485 of NC_056729.1, forward strand.
TGTTATTCCACTTAAGTAACTAAAATAAAACTGCTTATTTTAGCATTGGAAACCCAGTTTACAGAATCAGAGCATACATGCATCAAAATGAAGTGACAGAGAAAAATCATTTTGCATGACCTTTGAACAAGTGCATCAAAATAAGTCATCTTCTTTGTAGTTTCCATTTGTTCATGTGCAGACTTTCATTGGCTTTCAAGATCATATTAAGCAAAAGCAAGGACGGGGAAACAAGGTGGCAAAAAGTGAAAGCAACATCAGGACATGGCATTGGCAATTTTTAACAGGTCTGTTTTGTATTTCAATAGATAATTTTGTCTGGCATACGAAGCACTTCCTATTAAAAAAATGACATGAGAAATGTCTGGGAGTAGTTCTTTTGTCGCATAAACCTCTGTAGATTCATATTTATCGACACTAGGGGAAAATGAAGACTTCAGTACATGAATCTAGTCTGATCTTTCTGGAGATGATTAATTTAGTGAGTAACTGTGATATATAAAGTAATATTTCTCATCATATTTTGCCACTTATTTTAAATAAGTGAATTTCTAGATGTCCTTTTTTATTATTATATTTTCAGGTTTATTTTATAGGGTCATTAAAAACAATTTCAATGTGCATTACAAAAGAAGGCCCAGAGAGTGCTGAGTAATAGATCATTGAATATGTGACTTGACAATCAGGTCATAAAACATAACTCTTCTTCTCTGAAAAGTAAGAGTGCTGAAGGTATCTACCCACAATCCCATATGACCATTGCCAACATCCACCTTTTGGTAATATGAATATGAGCTACAATGAGTGTTCTTAATTCCAGTTTGATGGAATGGCAAATTACTAAAATGGCATAGACATAATCAAAATATGTATTTGTAGTTTTGAAATTCTGATTGGTCATTATTCATGTGTGCAATATAGTTACTCATTCTGACAATTTAAATAATTAGTTTAAAATTAATTGAACTTGATAAATGAATAACAATGTTTGGCATGAGCCCTAGAGCATTGCTGCATTGATAGACAGAATGCAGGTATTTATTCTTGCTGTTATTTTCATGTGGTAAATAAAATAGGGAAAAGGAAATGCCATGCATTAGATATAATTTTAATAATGCAATATAAGGAAATCGATATACAGGAGGGACATGATGGTAAATATGATCAGTGCTATATCTGGGAAACGTGAGACAAAACATTGAATAGGTGGCAGGGGAGAAAAGGTGACACAAGCAAGGAAGGAATGACAACTATCAACATACAAATATTAAAAATAAAAGGGGAAGAAAGTCTGTGGTGGTTATTAGTCTTATACGAAAAAGAAAGGGTAACTGATTTTATACTGCTCTAAATGTGTGTGGGCAAAGGTATATAAAATATTATTATCATTTAAATGTTCTCATAATTTATTTTTAGTTAGTCATAAATGCATGAGATGAATTACAATATTTTCTTTGCTAGTTAGTTAGGTCAATATGAAAATCAATAAAACAAAGGTGAAAATTCTCCATGCAAATATTACTATATAACATCGCTGTCCATCTCATTTGATCACTTTCCCAAAATGCAAATCTTCAAATGATATATTTTTTCTGTGGAAATAAGTGTATCATACATTACTGTCCATTTGTCTCTGACCTCATCAATAATGCAATTATTCAGATAATGAATAAAATTATACTTAAGCCACCTCTGCATTTTTCAGCCTTATTACTTATTCTACATATAATTTGCTTTTGAATTCTGTGCACGTACATTAAATGTTTACCTTGTAATCTGATACCTGGCACAGAGGATTAAGACTAGGAGCTATTAATGAGCTACTTCGTGTGGTCTAAGGTTTGATTCCATCAGACTTCATTGGCTACTGAGTGACCATAAGCTAGTCACATAAAGCAGGCAATTGAGAATTTGGGCTAATGAGCTCCTGGACTGCATGGCAAAGACCTATGAACCTGTCCATGTAAAAACTGCTACTAAAGGCCTCATAAGTGCACAGAATCTTCCATTTGATGCAATATTTTCTTTTCTACTGAGTCTTCACTGAAAAGGGTATCATACTCAATGAGAGGTTCCAAGTAAAAAATAAATAAATACAGAAAAATAAAAATAATAATTGTTTGATTGCAGGTCCATACCAATTTCTTTGCTATTGCTTCATGATTTACATCAAAGGTTTTCTTTGTTACTGCACAACTTAATGTGTTTTAGTTTTAATAATTGGTAAAAGATTCCCTCTGAGAAACTAAGTGTGCATGCAAACACACTTTTATAAGAAATCATATAAGTCATTATCGCCAAAATCACAAAAAAGGACTAAGATCATGTTTATTTTTTTACTCAAACTCTATTTCTTTTTTAGTATTACTTTAATTTGTATTGTTACACTTCTCATGTGTTTGTGTTTTACAATAGATGTCATTTCTGGATATACATTTCATGTTAACATGTCAAGATGTTTGAAATGAAAACAACCATTAAGATATGTTTGTTGTTTTGTTAGTTTTTCCATAATGCTCACACACTCCCAAAATTATATTAACTTAGTTACTGTCAATAAATAACAAACACCAAAAATGTATTCTGGGTAAAAAAAAATGCGCTAAACATCTTTAAATGAGCAGGTATATATTTACTGGTGCATTAATCAGCGATAGATCATTACATGTGTGCCTTTTTAAAGTAGGGTATTTCAACTGTTACACATAGTTGATATCTTACCTTATTAGGCTGTATTACTATCTCCTGTTGTTATACTTAACATGGAAAAGTAGTATTATGTAGGTAATGAGGCATTGTAACGTCAGTCTTTCATGATATAATGTTAGGAGTTTTCAGCTTGAAGATTTAGTGGGTCATCCTTATCAATAAAATTAATTACAAAAATCAAAATTTTGCATAGGTTCATAGGTTCATGGGTGCGTACTAAGCTAATGGCCCTGGATCCTTTACAAGCCTAGCCCCCAAAAATTGTCCAGGCACCGTGCCACCCAATGTTAGTTCACAGTGCCCATATCCAGTAGTGCAACTGGAATGATCCCTAGAGTGAACTTTCTGTTACCCATCCACTCATCAAGATTTCTCTTGAAGAGAGCCAAGATGTGCTCTACTTGACATGAATGATTAAATACAGGAAAAAATAAAATGTTTATGAGAAAGTGATTCTTCCCATCACTAATGGCTTATTTACTTTTTCTGTGAAAAGTGTGACAGTGCACTTTAAAGGACCTACTTTTAAAATATCCTACAAATCTTTATCCTACTGTTCTGCAATAATATTAATGCACCAGTAGGCTGTAGTTACATCATTGTTAAGTGAATAATTAAGCTCATTGCTACTGTGTAAAGAATTGTAAGGCAAATAGGTAATTACCAAACTGTTAACTTAATAGGCTGGAAACTACATAATTGTTTACAATTTTACACACTACAACTAAACCTAATTACACTTGTCAGAACAATGATGTAATTAAGTCCTGACAGCACATTAATATTACTGTAGGACAGAGGTAGGCAAGCAATTAAACTTCTGCCTTCAGACTGAGTTTTATAAATAAGTTTTTTAACTTGATGTTAAACCACTTTTTTGACAAAGTGTACCTACATGCATGAAAATGCACCTAAAACTATTTTGTGAGAAAAGAAGGCTTTAGCCTGAATACTTGTCCATCATCTTTAAAGGCACAATAAAGCTTGTAGAACACCCTGTGTAGTACTTGCCTGTAATATGCAGTACTTTCATATGTTGTTGTAGTAAAGTAAGGCTATCAAGAGCAAAAGTGAAACAATGACTATACAGTACACAGGAGGCATTATCCTGACAGGATTTTTCAACACAGAGAGTAACAAATAGGGAACTGTGCCAAACGAATTAGGGTAGCATCCATCTTACTAAGAATGATAAAGAGTTAATCTAAAACAATTGCATAAAATATGTGGGAGTGGACTTTAGTGTATGCATGTATATGGAAAATAACCTCACTGCAATGAGATGTTTGTTAATATATATAAGAAAAAAACTGTAAAAATAGAACAGTACATAAAACTGGTATAGAAATCCCATTCAGGATAGTCTAACTATAAAACAGAAAGATACAAAATGAAAAGCTGAACACATACAGAGATTTGATATGACGAATTCTTGCCTCATTGCTGATGAACCTAACAATGTGTTATAAGATAAATATGTTCTGTCTATTCATATAACTGAATACTAACTCATTTAATGTTAAGCAGCTTGAGGCTAAATAGCCCCATTGCTTCCTGAAGCCTTTCAAGCTAAAAAACAACTTATTTCCGCAGAGGCTTTCTCCTAAATCATCCATTAATGCCACACCTTGTATGATTTGCAATATCTCATAAACTGTGTGAGCGGTTACATAAATTCAGAGCACAAAGGCTTTTAGTAACAAGTCTGTCTGGTAACACTGAATTTATGCTACAAAATTTTAAATCAAAAAAAGTCATGCATTTCTGTAAGCATGCAAGAAAGACCCAGTATATCACTGAATTAATTGTTTGTTTTTCAAGAGCTTTCTTGTGGCTTATGACAGCACTGGTAGCACATTGCTGCTTTGTGATATTGCACAATCAATACAAATCATGTATACCATATATTCAAAATAGTTCAATACAGCAATATAAATTTATAAAACCATAGATGTTACTATTAGATGCAGCTATAAGTGGCAAAATCGTATGCCCTAATGCTGTGTTTAAAATGGCAACATTTGTTCACCTGCAGGTCACACAGTTCAAAAACATTAATTCTAATATGAACATGGAGCTAATAGTCATAACTGCTTTACAAAACAAATGTTTACATCTCTGGAAACCTTCATAGTGCCTTATGTTGTAATATCAGTTTTCAAGTAACAACCATGTCTTCCATGTGTCACATCCACATGTCTGAATCACACATTGTGGTTACATAATTTAAAGCAGTACTAAATGAATGCAATAATGAACCAGAGCTCTGATCATCTATGTATCAGCTGGAGAGTTAATAAAAAGACAATTAATGCAGTTAATCAGATCTTTAAACCAAAAATAAAATTATGTCAAGTAGACTCGGTAGCCATTAGAAGGGAATAAAATGAGACTGGTCAAAGACAGTGGCCAGGATTCACTAATCCTCCATGTAAGACTAAATAAGTCTTACACGGAAACTGCAGCCTAAGAGGAAGACATCAGCACGCCATGCATATTCATGAGGGCGCGTTGACTCAACTCTAAGGCTAACACTGAGCGTGCACGAGTGCAGGGGGCGTGTCGGATTGCCGAGCAGTCCAAAAATCCATGCCCCTGCAAGTCCCTCAGTTGGCAAATGTCAACTGACATGAGAGAGTCCGCTCAAATGTGTACATACCCAACACTACACTCCCCCACATTCTAAACCCCTATACAATTATAAAATGTAAAACTTTTATTTTTTTTTTTATTATTCCCAATATAGCTGCCCATATTTGCTCATGTTTGCATGGGTTTGCCCATTGCTTAGCTACAGTTAGCAGTTTAGACATCGAAGAGGATAATAAGAAACTTATATGCAAATTAAGCCAAATAGCAATAGCATAGTGGTAGAGCCTTCACACAAAAAGGAGGCATTCCCAGTTCAAGTCCCACCACTCCCCTTTCTATTTTCTGTTGGAAATCTGTATATAAAAATAATTCCTGACATTTATCTTTTAAATTTTAGTAAAAAGCATTGAAACGGCCTATGTAGTAGTGAACAAATTATATATATATATATATATATATATATATATATATATATATATATATATATATATATATATATATATATATATATATATATATATACATATATATATATATATATATATATATATATATATATATATATATATATATATATAGATATATGAAGGTGAAATGGTTATGCATACTGATGAATGCATAAGTAATGTATCTTAAGGAATGTGAAGCACTGCTAAGCAAAGTTTACCAGTATTAAGCATATTTAAGTATAATTGCTCATAGCTTAGCACTGCTTTAACTAGCGCAATAGCTTTGTGCGGATCTGTGCATCGCGCAAACCAGCACAAACAGAACATGTTTGCGCATAGCTGCGCATGGCGCTAACTAGCTCAATGTCAGGCAAAGTCGGGCAACGTAGAGCACTGTAGAGCAACGCAGAGCAACATTGGGCAAAGTTGAGCAAAGTCACCTAAACACAGCCACACCTCCTAGTTGGTCTGGCCAGTAGTAAAATAAAAAGCAATGACAGGCCTCAAACCCGGGATACTGTGCACCATAATCACAGTACTGAACCACTAAGCCATGACAGCTTTTCATAAGCATGCACTTTCAACACACACATACATATCAATGGAAGTTTACCCATTGCTAAGCAGGTGTGCCTTCAGCTGAGTTTTTTCAAAACTGGCCAGTCACAAATAAGTGTGGGAAATGATGCATATTTAAGCTCCATAGGTGGGAATACTTGCCATAACTGGTTGTAGCTCCCATCTGCAGGCAGCAATGGCCGGTGCTGGAGAGGGCTCTTGTTTTCAAGGGCAAAGTTGGGGCATTGAGGAGTCAAAAGTAATGGTTTGGCTCCTTGTCCATAATCATGAGGATAGACTCCTGCAAGGCCAGTACCAGGGCACCCAATACAAAGCATAAGCCTGGGACCGTCTAGCTCATGAACTCACCAGTGCCACAGGTGTCCCTTGGACTGGTGAGCAGGTCAGACACCACCACGCAGACCTGAAGAGATGCAAGGTGGGTCAACTGGACCAGTGGATCCAGGAGGCCCGTGAGATGGAAAATGCCCCACTACTGAGTAAGTAGCCATGGAATTAAGTATGTAAGAATTGCTATTCTAGTCTATACTATGGATAGGTATGTCTCAATATCACTTCATTGACTTCACAGCTGCAGGTGTCCGTGCTGTGAATCAGCAAGCCTATGCCGATAGGCTGCTAAGGCTGCACCACCAGGCAGGTTAGTAATTATCCAGCTTGTACTGTTATGTAAAATAAATGAAAGAGCCTGAGAAAAGTGTTTTAAGACAATAAATAAAGGTATAATAATTCTCTAATAATTATTCTGCATGTACTGTTATATAAAACAAACGAGAGAGCCCCTAGAAAAGTGTTATAAGTCTTTAATAATAGTATAATTCCTGGAGTGTGTCTGTATCATTTTCTTTGATATGTTGTTGTACTCTTGCATTATAGAAATAGTACTGTTGTATTAAGTGCTGTTAACACACAGTTGGGTAGGCCCATATAAAGTGGATGAAGGGAGTGCCAGTAGCTTTTAAGCATATTTACAGTCCTCAACTGTTGGTTCTTGCCCAACATGTACAGGTTAATCTGGCACATGAGTAGCTTGGTATTGTGTTCCCCAGAAATGTCATTGTGCTGGCAGAAATGTAGGGAGCTGTTAACATATAACTGCTAATTTCACCTAAACATATCTAGATAAGTATAGGAAAGAAGAGCTGTCAGTGTGTCTGAGCAACTCACAAAAATATGTAGCAGTAACATCTGCATCACAGACAGTTTGTATGTCAGATACAGCCCATGTATCTAAAGAACTAGCAAAATCCATTTCCCAATTTAAGGACAATTGGGTAGTGTAATAATACATGTAGGGGACATATAACTGCAGTTAATAGGAATGTAGTATAAACTAGAAGGATATATAAGTTGTTAATGAAGCTGTCATTTTCCACCCTACTGTATGTGCATAAAAAATGCTATTCTACACCTCAATGGGTATGTCTAATCTCAAAACATTTGTTGGGACATATGTCCTATTGGTTTATAAATATCTGCATTTATTTTGATGCAAGTGCCCTGTTCAAATACCACAATATTGGTGGCCTGTTGCCATCAATTAAACCCGCATGCTGTTGTAATGTCCACTGTTGTTCTATATATGCATGTGTCATGCTTGCTGTTCAACTGTTGGAACTCTGGTGTGTTGGGTTAATGGGAATACTTCTGCATGCTGTTATATCTAATTGGGTATGCTGTTACTAACCCATATTTTCATTAAATCCTCCAAAACATAGAACGTATGGGAAGGCCGGTCCCAGCGGACCAACCTGACCTACCTCAGCTGGCGATGGCACCTGGCACCAGCAGGTCCAGTGCCCAGCCTAGGACCTCCTCCTCCAATGGCCTTGTACCACCTTCAGGTGGAAGCACTGCAGGGGATGGGGCTCATCCTTCCCATGCAAGTGTGGGCGTAGGAGGGCCACCTATCACCCTCCGAACAATCTGGGCTGTGGTGCGTAGGGAGATTGAGCGTTCTGACTCTATGCCAACTTGAGGCATGAGTGGCGCGACTCATGGGTGAGCCTGCCCCTGCTACGCTGCCCCCAGCACAGCCACCCTCTGGGCTGTGAAGGTGCAGTGGTGACTGCCCATGGGTGGGGATCTCAGTTCCTCTGTTACCATCTGTGAACTCATGGGCTTGCGATTTCCAAACATCCTTCCCCGTCAATGGTGTTCACCCACCACATATGTTATATTCCGCCCCTGTATGTGTCTTGTTTGTCTTGTCTGTTTACCTCCCCAACCTACCTCCCCAAATATATCTAGTTCCCCTACCCCACATTCCACTCTCACCTGAAAAAAAAAAAGGGCAATCTGCTCCCAAAAAAATTGTGCCCCATACATAGCTGCCCATTTTGCACACATGTCCGCTGGACACATAAACTGATATTTAATTGGCAGTACAACATACTTTGTTGGCCTCACCCCTCTCTCAGGTGTAGAATGATTCATATTCCCCTCCAAATGTATTGCATATGCACAGCTGTTGCTGTTAAAGAAATGGGCAGCTATGGACCTTCCCTACACCTGTCCTGCACATCCTGAACTGTTTTCCCTGCTGTCTTTCCCTCTTTGTGCCCCTTTTCCACCACTTTCCTATCTCCCCATTTTCTTTTCTTTCAAAGAAATGAGAGCGGGGGTTAGCGGGAGTAAGCACTATTAAGCAGTAGTAAGCGGGTTCGTGCGACTGTGCGCTTGTGTGCACTTAGCTAAGCATTGCTAAGCATTACGCAAACCTGCGCAAACCCGCTTATAACTGCTTAAAAGTGCCTTAGTCACTCTGTATGTCAGGGCCCTTGTTCTGCTCAGCAGCAAAATAAAACACCTGTGTCAGTCTTGAACCCCAGACCTTGGACACACTAGACTGCATGAAGTACCACTAAGCCATGGTAGACATACAACAAGTTGGTGCTGAAATAAATATACCATGCATCAGAATGAGTGAATGTAAAGGAAAAATAGGAATGCCATAACACAAAACTTGTTCTGTGGAACTTTACCAGCAGTTGTTGTGGAATTGCATTACATGACTGTGATGAGAGAACCAGCCATTCTAGCAGGAAATAATGTTACAGCAGCACTTTACAACCCACACACAGTATCATAGCAGGACAAACAGTGGCATATCTGATTAGGGCAGAGGACATACATCCCAACTGTGACTACTTTTCAGGGATGTCCCTGATTTTGAAACATATGCTAGCTGTGTCCCTCTGAATCCCTCTGAAAAGTACTGATGTTAGGCAGAAAGGTGGGGTATTACACTCAATGAATAATGACAATAATAAGAGTTAGATACCGCTTGTACTTCAGAAAAGGTGTAGTAATCCATATGCACTGGTTCTCTTGAAGTCTCCACTTACTGTCTCTATTATTTTGAAGGTGCACCTCACTTTTACCTACCTTTCCCTGACTCTGTTCAAATATGTACCTGAGTGTTTCAGAGGCCTGGCAGAGGCAGAAACACACAGGCATATCAGCTTTTCTACTGTTACACACTGTGCAAATAGCTTTAGAAGGCATTCCAAAAGCATACCCTTATGTAGGAGTACAACGCTAAAATACCAAAGGATGTAGCCATGTACTGGTAGCAACTGACTGTAACAATGCCATTGTACCAGTGCTGAAAAGACATGTGCATTGCACAGACAAAGAATAACAGGCTAACATCTGGCTACCATCTGGATATGTCCACAGTTGGGAGCTATGCAGTCAGACTACTTGTCTTGATAAACTAAGAGGTACACAGCAACCCTTTAAGTCCAGCAAGATAACATTCACGCAATAATACATAATGCTCTCTGTACGTCTGCATCCCTACCCAAATGTACAATATACCTGTGTGTTCAGGGTCTACCAAGGATGTAGGTAGGCATACTTAGTACTGGAATTGTCCAGTTTTCATGAGCAGCCTGTGCTAATGTCAACACTAAAAAAGCACAAACTGTTCAGAAGTGAGTATATTAATATTCACAGTATAGCAGTTCACAAACAGTTCATGTGCCAAAAGAATACATCTCAATAACTACTTTTGTATGGCAGTTAATTGTATAAGTAGAAAAGAAACTACATACTCCCACGTATCTTGTTTTAGCATTTGCAGGGGTGAGTACAATTCTACACTGACAAGTGTGTACTGGAAGTGGCAACATTCAGGTCTGAGTACAACATTTAAATCACTGGCTACACCCCTAGCTTCAGATATAAGAACTATACCAACATTCTGACTTAAACAATGGTGTCCACAGCAAACAAGTATGAGCCCCACTTTGGAAAGCTGAAAGGACTATGCCTACCTGACTTAGCAATTTATAGCATTGGGTTGCTATGATAGTGAGTACTGCAATTACCACACAGCAGGCTGCATGCAATTGCCAAATGGTGGCCACCAATTGCTGCAGAGGCCATCACATGCACATGTGCATATACCTATAAAAGCAGGCTGTACTTGCTGCCCACACACACAATCACTCGATTGCAGACACTGAGAGAGAGAGAGAGAGAGAGAGACAGAGAGAGAGAGAGAGAGAGAGAGAGAGAGAGAGATTAACAGCAAAAGCAAACTCAAAAGCAAAAGGAACACGGAAATTAATAATACCAACACACACAAAGCAAAGGTATGTAAAAGATATGTATTTACTGGCATGTAGTAGATGTTTTTGAAGAGTACTCTACATACTTTGAAACATCCATATGTGGCAGCAGTACGTATCTATGCACAGATGTCCAGCATAACTACTGCCATGGACAAATCAGTGTGTAGCTGTGTGCAGGGGGACATAACTGTGACATATGCAGCTCAGCATTAAATGTCAAACATCTGATCCATGTTAGCTGTGTTCTGTACAGTAGTGTGGACAATGGCTGTTTGGAGGAGTAGCGCAAACAGCTATATAAGCATGGATGTGACAGAGTAACACATGCATGATAGTCATATTAACGTGTAGCTTAGCATTGGCAACTGCTGTACTAGGCTAGTATGCTAATCTAGCATTTGTAGCTATATACACACCCTCTAATATTACTGTGTGCTCACATGTGACACCTGTTCATGTTGCAGCAAGGCCAAACAGGTCAGCCATGAGGTCCAGGGACTTACAACAGTGTGGACCTTGTGTGTGTATGGCGCACACATACGGAGAGATATATATGTGTCAGACATATTAACATCTGTACATGTGCATAGAGCAAGGGACATACTGCAACTGTATGTGAAGGGTGGACATATATATGTTGGTGAAGGTTGTTATGTGCATATTTGTATGTAGGTTGTAGTGTGTGGCAAACAAGATAGCATACTGTGCTGGTATATGACATGCGGTGGTTAAACACTGTGGGTGTGATTTGTTAAGTTTGCAATGTTGCAGCCAGTGAGGCTTGCTAAAGCTACATGGGCTGAGAACACCTTCAATGCATTTCTCACAAGACTGTGCGATATCATTACATTACTGTATACCTCACATCCTTTGCATAATTGATATTCCCACCATGAAAGGTGGACTGTATATGTGCCTATATGTATATGTATATGTACACCAATGGATGTGTATATGTATATATATATATATATATATATATATATATATATATATATATATATATACATACACACACATGTATATATATATATATATATAGAGAGAGAGAGAGAGACAAAGTCATATATAGTGAGACAGATGGCTGGTGTCAAACCCATGCTGTAAAGCTATAAGCCAACTAAAGCATAGTCATCCACTTTTACAAAACATAGTATCCCCACAGTACCACATAGGTAGTAGCCCCCAACATGTTGAACAAGTACCGATGTGTACATACAGCCAAGTGTTACGTCATCTCTCCTTTGGTAATCATATTTCCAAAGGTATTTTGAAATCCCTCGGTGGATCACATAAGCAATAAGGGGTCTGCATGCATATCCACAAAGATTGTTGTACACCTATAATGAATAGCCATCATTGACAGACGTTGCTGCGTTTGAACAGGTCTGAAATATACCTCAGGCATAAACCCTCACTCACACTATTCAATAGAAACCGTAATGAGTGTGTGTGACATGGATGACCTAGGCCAGGGATCACTGCAGTGGCTGGGCTTGTCACAAGCATATGGATGTGACCTAAGGTCTGGAAAGTAGCAGCACACTCTGGCAAAGATAACAGATGTGTTCATGGAGAAAGCAGGGTTACTACCTATGAAATAATTGACGTCACATGTACGTATAAGTATTTGCCACACAGCTACTTGACATGTACAATGCACATACTGCTGTCATTGTGATATGTCATACAGTAGTAAAAGCAAAACCCACAGCACATTGACCAACAGTGTCACACACATAGAGCACACACACACACACACACACACACACTCACCACGTGCAGGATTCAAATACCTAACTACTTTTTGATATTAGAGCAGTACACATTAACACGACGTGCTATACACATTACTGGGAGTTCTTCTTTCCACAGGTATATTTGTAGGATGGTGACATCATTAGACTTGACAAAGATAAGTATACCACTTTTAAGGTGTTTTAGTAGTCTCCAAAACGTTGCCTCTCTATACACACAGTTGTCAAGTGCAGGATTCAAACCCCTATCTAACTACTTTATGATACTAGAGGAGTACGCATTAACACAACGTGCTCTACACATTACTGGTTGTTCTCTTTCCACAGGTATATTTGTAGGATGGTGACATCATCAGACTTGACAAAGATAAGTATACCACTTTCAAGGTGTTTTAGTAGTCTCCAAAAAGGTTGCTTCTCCCCAAGGAGATCACACACAAACACACAGTTCTTATGAGCAGGATTCAAACCCCTACCTAACTACTTTAGCAGTATGCATTAACACAATGAGCTGTACACATTATTGGGAGTTCTGTTTTCAACATGTATTTTTGTAGGATGGTGACATCATCAGACTTGACAAAGATAAGTATACCACTTTTAAGGTGTTTTAGTAGTCTACAAAAAGGTTGCTCCTCTCCAAGGAGATACACACACACACATTCAATTGTCAAGTGCAGGATTCAAACCCCTACCTAACTGCTTTATGATACTAGAGGAGTATGCATTTACACGACGGGCTATACACATTACTGAGAGCTCTTCTTTCCACAGGTATATTTGTAGGATGGTGACATCATCAGACTAGACAAAGTGGGTTACATTAGGTGACATTAGGTGGGCTACATAGAAGGAATTTCTAAACACTTTGGCCATGTGATCATCATAGGAGAGTTTACTATCTACCTGGGTCCCCAGGGCCATAATTACTTTCTCTGTGCATACTGGATTACCATCTATGTGGTAATTTGTGTGCACTTTGTTTTATCCAAAGGGAATGACTATGCATTCTTTGGCATTCTGCTTGAGGACATTGTTTTGACACCAGGTATCTGTCTCTGTAAGACCCTTCTGGAGGATGTCTGTGTCAGCCGTAGAGTCAATTATGGACCACAGTTAGCGGTCATCTGCAAACTTGTTCAGCCATACTCCTCCCGTGCTTGCCTGTACCTCTGAGAAGTATATACTGAACAGGTGGGTTCCCAGGACCAAGACCTGTGGGATGCCATTTATGACTGGTTTAGAGTCGGACATGGCACCCACAACTCTGAACATGTGTGTTTGATCTGTGTGCCAGTTGGCCACCCATCCTGTGACATAGTTGTTAATGTTCAAGCTGGTAAGCTTGTCTATGATGACAGAGTGGGGAATGGTGTCGAAAGGCCTTAGTGAGGTCCACGTGGGCTGTGTGGACTACTTTCACCTCCATCTATGTCCTTGGTAACTGTTTCAAATAAGTCAACTAGGTTTAGGAGGCAGGATCTGCCTTTAACAAAGCCAAGTTGGGTAGAGTCCAGTGACTGGAGGTCCACAATGTCTCTGTTTATGGGTTCCATGATAATTTGTTCCATAGTTTGCAGACCAGGCTGAGTAGGCCTATAGGACAATGGTTTCCAGGTTCTGTTGTGGCACCCCTTTTGTGGAGCTGGGTGACTATTGCTGTATGCTATTCTTTGGGTACATAGCCTGTGGTAAGGTTGAGTCTGGACAGTGAATGTAGATGAGGGTGTTGTTTCTTTTGGGGCTGGTGTAAGACGCAGCCTGGGACACCATCCAGTCCCATTGATGCCGTGTTCTTAGCTTTGGAGAGGGCCATTTTTACCTGCATGTCCATGAAGTCTGGGGTTCTGCATTCTTCTGGGATGGACACAGGCCCTTTTGGGGGTGATGGGGGGGTTTGCACTGGACTTGTCCCCCAGGATGTGGGCAATGTAAGTTGGTTCAATGTATTTCTTGCCATTTTGCAGTAGCTGACAGCATATTTGGAAGTTGCCACCTAAATGTTTGGTATAGCTAACAAAGGCTTTGTGGTTGTTATTCTTACATTCCTTGGCAATTTGTTTTTAGAAACTGGCCTTGGATTATTTTATGAGCGATTATTGTTTCTTCCTAATAATGATCAGTGATGCCTTTCCTTTTGTAAAGTTTGCTCTATCATGTGTTAGTTTTCTCCTTCTGTTGTATAGCTTATTTACGGGCAACAACCACCAGATTGGTTTCTTATTTTTGGAGGAGTGCGTCTTGGTTTTATTTGGGATGTCTTGATCCATACATCCCTGTAGATGCTCATAGAATGCACTTGTAAATGATTCGGCAGATTGCATAGCATTATCCTATAGTAAGGGGGCTTTGGAACTTTCCACTTTGGTCTTGGGAAGTGTGCATTTTGCTTTCAAAAATGTCTTCACAGTGGTTTCCTTGACTGTGGGGGGTGGGATGTGGATGTCCAGTGTGATTACTTTATGATCTGATATTACCAGCAAGGGGTTTATCTATGTTGTGGAACACTGGTACCCCATGTTGGTGATGATCAGGTCCAGTATGTTGTCACCTCTAGTGGGCGTGGTGATCAGCTGTTCCAGGGCGTTTGAGTTTTTAAACTCTAGGAAACATTGGGCAAAGGACGTTGTACAGGAGTAATTCTCCCAATCAATGTTTGGGTAGTTGTAATCTTCTCATATAATGGTGTTTGGTAGGACCTTTATATTTTCCACTGTTCTGAAGAATACTGAGTGAAGTACTTGAGACAAGGTAGGTGATCTGTAGCAGGCTACAATCTGATAAGCAACTTTGCCCAATGTTAGTTGCACTTGCATGGTCTCCAAGGCCTCATGCTGTGCCACTAACCTGAAGGTGTGGGTATCCATAAGGTAAATGGATACACGCCTTCCTTCTATATTTCACTCTGGGTTTTCTGGCCGAAGAGCAGAAGGATTGTGAGTGTTTTACATGGAGCATGTCCAACAGCTCTGTGTTTGACATAGCTTTGTTTGTTAGGCGGAGATCACCTCTGAGTAGGCGATATGTGAGAGAGTATAGCTGGAGTATTTTGAGACGGTCTGTGTATGGCATGTATTTCAGGCCACTAATGCTCTTTATTGATACTGATATTCATTGATATTTATGACATAGCGAAAGAAAGCTCCATGGTTCTCTATGGACTCTTTGACAATATTTTTGCTAGAACATGGATTGGATAATGTTAGGAGTGCTCATTGTTTATTGATGATACTGATCAGAGTTTATTGATCTTCTTTGAATTTTCACTTTCTCTGAACAACTTAAATACTTGTAGTACATAGCTTGATTATGACAGGAGTCCAATATATTATATGGGTCTGTTTTCATATCACTGTGTGCGCAAGGCAGGGTTGGTGAATAGTGACAAGTTTCTGGGGTAAGAACTGCAACTGCCAGAAATGTGTGTCCCACTGCTGTACTCAGACATGGCCTAAGTGCATGAGCGTGCCCAGTGTGACCTTTCAGTATGCTGTTGACTGACATTTGCTTTGTTTATTTAAGTGTGTGAGCATGTGCAGTATGACCTTTCAGTATGTTGCTGACTGAAATTTGTTAAATTTGTTTAAGTGTGTGAGCATGTCCAGTACGGACATATATACTAAACGTGTGTGAAAAATCAAGTTGTTTTTTACTTCAGGGCTCACCTTTGTGTTGTACATCGACAGGAAGCACGCTGTGCCTGCAGGGCTTCCATGAGTCACTTTGCATAGACTTATCAACATTTCTACATACAGGGGGGGCAGCTATTATTTGTACATTTCTACCTGGGACACACACCTGATTGTTACTGTGGGTGTACATAGGATGAGGGGTTCACCTGACACTCATACACATTTGCTCAGCCTGCATTGCTATGTTAGGTGCTCCATTTCAGTCTGTACTGTTGTCTATCGTACTGGGCTTGAGGCATACTATTGTACTACAGATCTTAGCTTCCAATTTCACGTATATTAGTTTGTGACTTCATAACCTACCCAACCCAAATCACACTGCCTGGCCTGCAGTTATCTGTCTGCAGATGCCTGTGGTGATGTTCAGAGGGCATGCGACAGCATTTGTTTGTGTTTGCGTTAATCTACAATTGTCCTGCTGTGTCTGTGCCAGTGAAATGCTGTCATGGCTTAGTGGCTCAGTACTGTGACTATAGTGCACAGTATCCTGAGTTTGAGCCCTGTCACTACTTTTTATTTTCCTGCTGGGCAGACCTGACTGGTTAAGGAACAGTAAAGCAGGTGTGAGCGTATTTACTCGACTTTGCTTGACTTTGCCTGACTTTGCCCAACATTGCTCAATGTAGCTCAATGTTGTGCAAGTTTGCGTGGTGTGCAGCTCCACAAAATTGTGCTTAAATATGCTAAACACTGGTAAAAGCTGCTTAGCACTGCTTTATATTGCTTAAAATATGACAATGATGCCTCAGGTGGTGCTGCAGGGCTGCTTATGTTGGATGCACATAGTACACTCCCTATACATGTTTGAAAACAGGTAGTGTCAAGTTAGGCATCCCTTTTATTTTATGTGCGAGTCAGAGAAAGGTATCATTTCCAGGGTTCCTACTGAGCCAGTGTATGTGCTATGCATTGCCTCTTTGCCAAGGCCAAAGCATACTGGGCACGCCTCCTTCTGCCTACTGGGGCAGGCTCAGGTTGTTCCTCCTCCGAGTCACGCTGTGCCTGTGATGGCCTTGGCAATGGTGGGGGGCTGTTTGACCCTGCCCCATGCTGGTCCTGCTGCAGCTGTTTTCACAGGATCATATTGTGTAGCATGGCACATACCATGATAATTTGGATACATGTAGTTGGTGAGTACCGTAAGGCTCCACCAGATGTGTCCAGGCATGAGAACTGTGACTTGAGCATCCCAAACAAATGCTCGATTACATTTCGTGTTTGTGCGTGTGCCTCATTATGGAGTTCTTGTTCAGGTGCGTGTGCATTTCTGATGGGTGTCATCAGCCACGGCTCCAATGCGTATCCAGCATCCCCCACTAGGTGACCGTCAGGGATGTCCCCATTGGCAAATGTCTGGTACAGCTGTGTCAGATGCAAGATATGGGAATCGTGGTAGCTTCCAGAGCAGCCAGCACACACATTCAGTATTATCGCACATGACCTGGCAGTTGATGGAGGGGAAGCCCTTGCGGTTGATGTAGGCCCTACCCCGCTCACCGGCTGGAGCTTTGATGTGTATTTGCATGCAGTCAATTGCACCCACTACCTCAGGGTATTCTGATATTTGCTGGAAGAGATCCATATTGCTGACCAATGCCTCATGGGTATTGGGGAAATATACATGATCACTGACATGTGCTGACATGGCATTCAGGAACTTGTGCAGTACCCTGGATGCTGATGCCTGTGAAATCCCCATCATATCACCAGTTGGTCTCTGGAAGGTACCTGTTGCTAGTCTTCTTAGGCCAACACATACCTTGGTTTCCACTGGGACGGGTTCCTCTCTGTTGGTTCTGTGTGTGAGGCATGGCCTGCACAGCTCAACAATTTGCTGCAGGAGATCTCGGTCCACTCTATAGCACTCCACTATCTCCTGGTAGGTTACCCTGGATCTGTACACTCTTCTCCGTCTCTTTACTGTGGGTTGCTCAGCAGCATTCGCAATGGCACCACCCTCAGCATCTTGCACATGTTGCCTTATAATAGCAATGGCAGCCCCTAACATTTTTTGTCTGAGTTAAGCTTTTTAAGTTTTCATTGTCTTTGTATACTGCAGTGTTGCACTGTTTCTGAGAAAAAATGGGGGAATGTTGTTTGCAGAGTTTTAAGTGCTGAGCTGGGCTGGGCTAGTGTACTGCCTGTGTAATTGGCTGATTCTGATTGATTTCACCTGGCAGCTCTGCTAGTTCTCCTTGGTTAACTTCCTACTACTTCTTTTCCTTCCTTTTTCCTTTCTGTTTCCACAGCAAATGCGCACACAAGTGCACACACGTGCACACAGGCTTACACAGGCTTAGGCTGGTGCACATGCGTGCACACAGGCTTAGACGGGTTTACAGGTGTGCACACTCACGCACATGGTGTAAGCACATTTGCAAGAAAATTCAGTGATATCCACGACATACACCTTTGGTTTCTGGGTTTCAGTTAAGACAACTGTAGACACGCCTCTTCCAATCCTGAGTAACTCACAGCAAACACAAGCCACTCTGCTCCAATAAGCTTATAGTCTTTCATACATACCCCCTCATGATGTCACCTATATTCTACTCTACTACTCCCCTACTCCTACACTTACACTCTAGGGACATGGCTCACATGCCAGGGAAAATAGGGATTCACTATCCTTATCCTCATTTGCATAGGATTGCCTACTAATGCTTGGTTACACCTCTCAAACTGAGCTTCCCCCTTTAGCAACCACTACTCAGTAGCCATGTTGTCTTCAGCCTACCATTCACCTGCATGGCAGAAGAATATTTTTAATAAGAATGCCTATTTTTGACATTTTTTTTATTTTCTGGTTTTTAAAGCGCCGCACGCTTGCATGGCACTGTGCTACACTTAGACATCAGAGATTGGGGAAAAAATTGATTTTTATTAAGTTTCAACAGATCAAAATGCCAATTGCCTTATATTTGGCCATTGGCATGCTTTCTCAACTGGATTTATCCTTTATTTGGAGCTGTCATAGCTCCGTTTTGCTATTTTCAGAACGGAACGGAGTACATTTCTGCAAATAACTCTACTCTTCCACGGACAGGTTAGTGTTTCCTGGATCACAAATTTACCTCATTTACATAGCTTTTAGCAGCAAATGAGGTAATTTGCATAACATAACACTGTCCGTGCAAGAGTAGTTTTAGGAGCTCTCATGCACGCCCCTGCTGGCTATTGCTGGATCGCTCGGCAGACATATTGGCTGTTTCACGGCTTACACTACTCTTAGACTCTGTGCAAGCCTTCGTGAATCTGGCCCAGTGTGTGATAAGTAGCATTGCTACCTTTTTTTTCCAGGCTATCCAGAAAATCAAACTAGTTGTCCGGTAGTCTGGAAAATGTTATACAAACTCCAGTCTTCTGTTTCAAAAAAGAAACAGACTATCTGAGTTTGTTAAACTGGTGGATTTGCTATGCTTTTTAATATTAGCATCTCAAAGCATTTGCCAATAATGCATGTAAGACTTATTAGACAGTAGTTGCCAATTAATGTCACTGTTCCTCGCTTAAATATGGGGAGCACTATTGCAACTCTCTCTTTCGGGGGGGGGGGGGGTCAAATCCTGACATTAACATCTATTGAAAGGGCCATTACAGACAAGTTACCACTAAGTCAATAACATTACTCAAAAACAGCCTATTTAAACCATTAGACCTTGCTGTCATGGTTAGCCTTATTTTCTTAAGAGATTCGAAGACCACATTCTCAATTATTAATGTCACTGTTCCTCATCTAAATGTAGGGAGCACTATTGCCACTCTCTCTTCCTGGGGGTCATATGGAGAATTGATTTCCAACAAGGATCAGCTGGAAATTCTTTTCTCAGAGAAGTTTACTAAGCAGTCAAGCAATAATAAAAAGGAAAAGATCAGGTTTAGTCACTTCACAGAAATATGTGTGTATGGATGTCTGCATTGTCCGACATGCCCTAATAATGGTGAGTAAATTGCACAATCACACAGCCGTAATGTTGCTCAAAGGATCCAAACTAGGGGTGCAACAGTACATAATCCACTTACCTACAGACTCCTATGCCTGCTGGATGTCACCATGTAGACAGACACAGGTGAGCAGGTGGTGTAATGATGTATAACTGTGTCAATGCACGTATGTCAGAACACATTGTCCCTGCCCACAGTTTCACCTATCAAACTGTAAGCAGCCACATATGGCCATAATGGTAACTGTACACACATAACTAGGATAACAAGTTATCTCATTGCTACGATACTAGATGCCGATAACAGTAAGAACCAATATCACTCTTTAGGCCACAGATACTCTTCAACACAAGCCTAATTTATGTAATGCACAAGTAATGTACCTGCAACCACATAAGCTTAGCCTGTAGTGCATGTGATAAGTACTGTGATTTATAATCTATAAGCCTATATAGGTACGGATTCTAATCTCCCTGCAGCTCACATGGTGAGTCTCTATGTGTATATATACCCCTTCAAAACAATGGACATGCCCTCATGTGCTATCCAGCAACAATGCTTATGCACGTTTTAGGCCTGAAACTTGCTGCTGGCTTCTAAACTGTGCTATCGAGCAGCAATGGTTATGCACTCTTTAGGCCAGTAACTTGCTGCTGGCTTCCAAAGTGCCCTCCGCTACAAGGCCTGATGATGTCAGCCACCTTAAGACTACCAGCTAACAGTGTAGTACAGATGTAAGCTGTGCTGCATGTGAAAACTACTGTGATCTAGTGTATAAGCCTAGCTAGTTAGGGGTTCTAATCTCACTCCACCCAAAATGGCATGTGTGCATATCCATATGGCATACATATGATAAACTTTGTAACTTAGATATAGTTAAGGTTTTGCATTATTTTGTTTGTAGTGGGTGATGTGGCCCCCAGAATGACTGATCACAACAAGGCTTGCTGATATCAACAAGCATTATATGTTCTAAACAGATAGTACTAGCAGATATGAATTGTGTAGCATGCAACGGGTACTGTGATCTGTAGTATGTATCAATACATAGGTAAGTGTTCTAATCTACATACAGCCAACTTGCAGTATGTGTGTGCTTTTGTGGGTCCTGTATGCAGTGAGTGGAAGTGGTGCTAGCCTGAATGTGGCCATGTTTGTGTGTGAGGCTGTTACAGCAGTATACATCATGTTATTGAGCCATAGGACATGTGAACTTAACTAGCATAATGGCCACAATCAGAAATGTCTGTATACCCCTCAGTACAGGACCAGCACATATTGCCCCAGTCCAAGAGGGACTCAGGCAGACTCTCTGTGTTGAGAAGTCGGCCACCCATCAAATCAAACAGATAGCATGTGCTGAGGTGCACAGGTGCTCTGTGTACCATTAGGCAGGGTCTGTTTCAAGGGTGTGTTTATATCTGCTAGACAACTGTCTCCCACAAGCATGCAGTACTAAACATCACATAGTAGGTTAATGTCCTTACAATGAGTCATCCATCTACTATGCTCCCTACAAATAGGCAGCATAAGCACTTCAGCTAGGTCAAACCTTGCCCTGTAGCAGACCTTGTCCCAAATTATGAATGCATGAGTATGCTGACCACTGCCATTGTCATTGGTAGACTGTCATACAGATGTGAATCTATGGACCCATGCATATATACTGTTGTACATTGTTGAATTCATATTTTGGCTGTGCTGCCTTGCCACACTGTGCTGCTTCACTGCCCCCAGACTCATGGAACAGAAACATACACAGGTCCATGAAATACCTGTCATTGTGTAACAATACCGCCAGTACAACATCATACAACATAAGGTCCACAAAAGTATGCTGCGTACTCATGACACATGCCAGCATACAGTGTATGTTGGTGACCACTACAGGTGGCATGGCAAAACAATACTGCATTACACAAGTACATCTCAAGTAAAATATCAGACAGATAGATTCATATAGATTCATTCCAATTAATTGATAGAAAAGATGACAGGCATGTGGCACAAGTATCATCACTTGCACAGGGTGATGTAAGGTGGTGCTATAGGCCTAGGCTGGCCCAAATGGTTGACACCATGTCTGTGAGTCAGGAAGGGGAGTGGGTCAGACAGACCATGGAAAGGTGCTGTTTGTGTCTGTAGGTGACCTGCATGCGACAGTGGCACGGGAGTGTGTGGGTACACAGTCAACCTCAGTGCTAGCCCTACACATGTGTATGTTCATAGGTTCATAGGTAGGTACTAGGCTATTGGCCCTAGAGCCTATATAAGCCTAGCCAAAAAAATGTACCGACTTTTGCCACCCAAGAAAATTATTTTCCTGTGCCCCTGTTTAGCAGAGCCACAGAAGTGATCCCTGGGGTGAATTTCCCATTTCCCACCCAATCATCAAGATTTTTTCTTGAAGAGTGCTAATGAGGAGCTCTGTTTGACATAGATAGGTCGCCTGTTCCAGAGGATGAGAAGTCTCTGGGACAGGAATCTATCCCTCCAGCATGTTATGTTTATTGTGGTGACAAGGTTTAGGTCCCTAGCGCGTGTAGCTCAGAGGGATTGGGATTTCTTTAAGTGGAGCATGTCCAACAGCTCTGGGTTTGACATAGCTTTGTATGTTAGGCAGAGATCGCCCTTGAGTAGGCGATATGCGATGGAGTAAAGCTGAAGTTTTTTTAGATGGTCTGCCTAGGGCATCTGTTTGAGGCCAGTAATCCTCTTTGTGAGGTATTTCTGTGGTCTTTCCAGTTGTTGTAGATGTCTTGTGAGGTACATACCAAAAGGGGCATTGTACTCTATAATGGGTCTAATGAGTGATGAGTAGAGGGGAACAATGACCTCTTTTTTTTCTGGATGAGAATCCTTTTGTGATGAGATGAGCCATGTAGAAGGATTTCCTGACCACTGTGGTGATGTGATTATCAAAGGAGAGACTACTGTCCACCTGTGTCCTAAGTCTCTTATCACATTTTCGGCATTAAATAGACTACCAGCTATGTGGTAGTTCATGGATACAGAGTTTTTACCAAAGGGGATGACAATACACTTTTTGACATTCAACTTCAGGCCATGGCTTTGACACCAGGAATCTGTCTCAGTGAGGCCCTTTTGTAGTTTGTCCACATCGTTAGGAGTTTTGATTATGGCACCAAGTTTGCAGTCATCTGCAAACTTTGTTAGCCAAAGACCTTCTGTGTTAGCCTGCATTTCAGAGAAGTAGATACCAAACAGGAGAGGACCCAGGACTGAAGCCTGTGGTACTCCACTTGTCACAGGTCTGAAGTCAGATTTGGAATCTGCTACTTTCACAGTGTGGGATCTGTCCGTGAGCCAGTTGGCAACCCATCTTGTGACATAGGGATTTATACCTAGTTTAGTGAGCTTATCTATAATTCCAGAGTGGGGGATGGTGTTGAAAGCCTTGGCGAGATCTAGATAAGCTGTGTGAACCATTTTACCCTCATCTATGGCTTTGGTGACTGCTTCAAAGAAGTCATTCTGGTTTAGGAGACATGATCTGCCTTTTACAAATCCAAACTGGGTAGGGTCCAGAGTCTGGAGATTACCAATGTCTTTGTTTATGAGTTCCACAATGATACTTTCCATGGCCTTGCAGACGAGGCTCGTCAGGCTAATGGGGCGGTAGTTCCCGGGGCCTGTCATGGCTCCCCCTTTGTGGAGTGGGATAACCATCATGGTGCACCATTCAGTGGGTTCAAAGCCTGAGGTGAGGCTATGATTGAACATGGTACTTAGGTAGGGTGTCAGTTCATTTTGTAGTTCGTGTAGAACACAGGCTGGGATATTGTCAGGTCCCATGGATGCTGTCTTCTTGGCTTTGGAGAGTGTGTTTTTTACCTGTGCAGCCGTGATTATAGGAACTTTGCATTCTTCCGGTATAGAGATGAGCCCTTTAGGGGGTGAGAGGGGGGTAAAGTTAGCACTGGACCTATCTGCTAGGATGTTGGCAATATCAGTTGGTTCTGTATATTTAGTGCCATTGTGCTGTAAGTCAGAGCAGATCTGAGTGTTCCCATTGAGATTCTTGACATAGCTATAGAATGCTTTATGGTTGTCTTTAGAGTCAGTGGAAATTTTGTTTTCGTAACTAGCTTTGGAGGATTTTATGAGGGATCTCAGCTTTTTACTGAGGTTGACCAGGGAGTTCCTCCAGTCATGGGATTTTACTCTTTTTTGCAACAGTTTCTTTCTTCTGTTGTAGAGTTTGTTTATGGTAAAGGACCACTAGATTGGCTTCCTTTTTTAGGAAGATAACATCTTGGTTCTATTAGGGATAGCATGATCCATGCACTCGTGTAAGTGCTTATAAAGTGCATTTGTGTAGGATTCAGCAGTCATACCTCTATTGTCTGTCTGCATGGGTGTCATGATGTTTGCCACTTCTGTCTTAAGAAGTGTGAAGTTGGCTTTGGAGAAGTTTTTTACGATGGTTTCCCTAATTGGGGGTGGGGTGGGATGTGGATGTCTAAGCTGATTAGCTTGTGGTCAGATCTGACCAATGAGGAATTGACCTCTGGTGTGGAACACCAGTTTCCCATGTTGTTAATGACCAGGTCTAGGATATTGCTGCCCCTGGTGGGGGTGTGAATAAGTTGATCCAAAGCATTGGAATTTATGAATTCTAGAAAACGTTGAGCAAAAGAGTTGGTACATGAGTAGTTTTCCCAGTTAATGGTGGGGTAGTTGAAATCACCCATTATTAGGATGTTGGATTGTACCCTAATACTTTCCAGTGTATCAAGAAATGAGGAGTGGGAATCCTGGGGCATGGTGGGGGTTCTGTAGCAAGCTACAATTTGGATTGTGGTCTTGCCCAGAGTTAGTTGCACTTGGATAATCTTGGATGCATTATGCTGTGCATCTAGCCTGGAGGTGTGGATATCCTTAATGAATATGGACACGCCTCCGCCTTTAATGCTTCGTTCTTGGTTAGGTGGCAGAAAGGTGTAATATGATTTGTAGCCTGGTAATGCAGGGGTGTTCTCTGGAGCTTTGAATCAGGTCTCTGTCACTGCACAGATGTCAATCTTCTACAATTTAAGGGGTGCCTCGAGTGAATGCATTTTGAGGTTTAGACTTCTAGCATTGAGTAGCATTACCCTCAGATGTTGTTGGACAACTTTGTACCATACATGGTAGAGTTGACAGTTCACCATCTCCAGCCGTGAACATGGAAACTGGCTCTGTCAGGAGTTGCACTGGCACCACTATGCCCAAGGTCAGATGTGGTGCTAGTACCTGACCATGACTGCTGTCTGCTGGGACCAAGTCCCCCATGGGACCGCCCATGACCACGTGCCTATGGCCTGCCACATTGTCATGTGAGCAGTGCACTCACATCTGTAGTGCTAAATCTACTGCCACTATGGGACTGTAACTGTGCATGGCCACATGGACTCTCAGCAGATGGTGTTGCTGACCTACGTCCATGGGTCTGACGTCCAACTCCAACTACACATTCTAGCACAATGTGCAGTCCAAGGCAGACACTGTCTCAGCCCACCATCTGTCCACTGCATCACTGAACCAATCCAGGGTGTCTCCAATGTGTTGGAGGCAGTCACAGATGTCAGACAGTACCACATCCATAACCCTAAGCATACGTTTGGTGTTTCATTCAGAACATGCCTGTGCCTTCACGATAGCCCAAAATATGTGTCGAGTAACACGTGATGTGACACCTGCAACAGGTGGTGGATGAACAGCAGTCCTCCTATGAGCACCCCTGTCAATCTGCCTGTGTAGGGCCTTTAAAGCTGTCTGGCTATGGCCAGTGTCTACACTCACTGAAGCCAAGTTGCCAAACTGGCCTGTTTAATGTCCCCACCCTCTGACTGTCCCATATTTGAGGCCTATGGGGACTGAAGGTGTGTGTGGGCATGCTGAGTCTGTGTGGTGACAGTGGGGGCAGAAGAGGGATGTCAACCTCTGGGACAGATTCAGTCTATGACAACCCCACTTGTGCCTCATTGTGGCTACTACCATCATCAGAGTCTGAAGAGACACTGACTCCCCAGCCCACCCCGGTCACCTGTGGAAACCAAGACAAAAGCAGTAGATTACTACCTGCAGTATTATGTATGGAAATATCCACAAAGAGTCATAATAATGAGGATCCACAACTGTATTACCAGTCTCAAAGATTCTCATCTCAACTTTTATGCACAACAGACTTCCGCACAACAAAATACACATTCAACTCAATGCCTTTATAACAAGCACATTAAGTTTTTCATGTGACATTTGACCAGTACAATGCGCATTTTAGGTATGCAATATGACACTATACCTTATAAAACAACACATAAAACCCAATACACCTATAATAACAAATATATACAAATACAAGCTTCAGTGCCTAAAGTATGTACTATCGACCTTTTGGTTTTTACAAGGCATGTCAGATTAATTGCTTCATGTACACCAGAAGGCTTATTTGCACTGAACTATAACTGCAAAAGTGTTTCTGCTTGTTCAACTATACTCCTGTGATTACCCACTCTAGAAAATGTGGGTAACTTTTCCAGACTGGAACATACAGACATTCTGCTCTGGTTACACATAACATTAAGTGTACATACTGTTTTGTTATGGAACATATATATGTTTTTAAGGTTAAGGGCCAGGATAAATCCCTATCAATCTTACCAGGAGCAGGACCACAGCCTTGGACAACTCCTGACAGACCTGTAAAAAGGTGAGGGTGAGGTGGTTTCAGTACCACCGCATGTTGTAGCAAAACAATGTAATACCTGCATATAGCTCACATTTACATTAGCTACTGTGTTATTTGATGTATTGGTGACATTCTGAGTATGAGTGTACAACTGATCTTAACCCCACCCCACAGCACATAGAACTAACACCCACATACAGGTATGTACAGCCTGACAGGTTGACTGATACAGTATTACAATGGTGATCACAGTGCGCTTACCTGCACACTCCTCTGCTGTGAACACTATGGCACCCACCTCTATGATGTATGGTTTAATAGATGTCTGGGAGCTGTCATGTGTCCCTAGGTTCACCAAGATTTCCTCAGTGGCCATGAGTGGTTGTTCCATTATAGGCCCTCCACCTGTGATGGCATGATTCCTGGCTACATCAGCTGTCCTTTGTCATGCAACATTCACCATGTGCACAGCACAGTGTTGAACCTGCTCATATGTCCTGTCCTGTTGGTCAGCTTCATTCACATTCTGAACAAGGTCTGCTCACAATGCAACCTACTCTTCCCTGTTATGCCCCCTGGATAGGAGGGTGAAGATGCTGCTGTAGTCCTTGAAGTATTAGTTCATTCTCTACATCTGAGAAGGGGCATGCCATCTATGATACATTAGTCCTGAAACACACCAAAAGGGAAACACATTACTGGATCAAATACATGGATGTCTGGTCTATATTATAATCTCGAAAGCTGTCTTTCACAAATGCATGTTCATCAACACATAAACATCGAAGAACAAGAACAGCGAAGTACCAAAAAAGCAAAATGGAGAGCGTCACATTCCCAGAAGTAACAGTGCCATACAGGGAAGGTAAACCTAACTGTACAAACCTTACCTAATATACTTTTTCAAACCACCCCCCTACTTAAATATACCAACTCAGAGACCACACTACAGTGGGGAAAAGGATTCATCTCTTCATCCCCATAATCACCTGCTGGCCAAGAAAATCCATTCAGCATTCTCCATTTCGCTCTTTTGCTGCTTTGCTGTTTATGTGTCGATGAACATGCATTCATGAAAGACAGCCTTTGCGATTCTGATATAGACCCTGGATGTCTATTATGTACAGATACAGCAAGAACAAAATGGCTGACACTATCCACTGCTTGCTTACACATTGTCATACCCCACAGTGTGATGACATACGACGTGTGTGGATACAATGGAGATAGTATGATTACTGAGGTAGTTCCCTGTGGGCCATAAGAGATTCTGCTGTATGATCATGCACCCAATGCTCTGGTCCACTGTGGTGTGTCCCCTAAGGCCATCCACCCAATAATATGTCATAAGACCAATGCCAGACAAATATAAGTGTGCTATTATGACCACTATATAGGGACAATCCAACAACACCAGTGTGTAACAATGACAAAAGACAATGCAACCCTGATATATTGTATGTCCTCTGTATGTGTAGGACAGCAGGGTATCAATGACATGTCATTACTACAGGTCTAAGACAGGCTTACTGCTGTAATCTATATTCCCCATATGTCTATCCTCCCATCTGCATCCTGTTATACACAAAAAACAGTTACATACCTGATGAGGTGCAGTACTCCTCTGTTGAAATGTACTACTAGTAATGTTTTGCAAAGGTGTGCTCTGTGTGAGAAAAGTCTCATACAGAATATTTGACCATAGCCAGCTGCTTGCATTTTAGCATGCTTCACATTAGCAGGTAATTGCCTCTAAACCAGTATGTGACATTAATATGATAATTGCAGCCAAAACAACTGAGTTGCACTACCATTAACCAATGCCATGAAACCACTGTGTAATATATAAGGCCATCATGTAGAACATGCCCTGTTTCTTAGCTGTTGAAATGGAGATTACTGGGGTGAGGAGATGACATTCTCACAGAGGGTAGATCTTTAGCAGATACCTTTACATAGAGCTCTTGTACTACAGTCTGCAGCTGCAGCTGCAGGTAATAGACATAGGCAGAGAGTGTGAACACTTTGGAGGACAACAAGCTGTAGGTGTCAGCCTTGTTGTAGAGGGTGAGCCATGCTGAGGATTCCCTTTACGCTCCAATTGCAGCATGTGCTTAAGGTATCTATGTTAGGCAACTGTGTCAATAACAGAGTACTGCGCGGCATATAGTAATGCTGTACAGATATGTGAAGTGTGTCCCTACCTGCAGGCCTGTGACTTCCAGCATTGCTATCACAGGCCTTAGTTCCATCCATTATCATGCATTTGGCTGTCTAGTGGTGTACTATTACACCAGAGTCCAAGGTACACTCCCATTTTTTCCATTACTTTTTATTCCAGTTTGCGCATTGCAACATGGGGCATAGCTCTGCTGAAGCATGCCTAATGACTGTAATTGGCAATTACTATGCTTTGTTTATGCCACCTGTTATAACTAAGAGTTGTGTGGCATGGTGGGTTAATGCAGTATACTGCAGGTGTGATGGCCTCAGTTTTGAAACATGGTTTAGGTGTTTATTTTGTACATGTCTTGCAATGTTAGAAACACATATAGTCATTACAACTCTATTTAGCTGAGCTTAGCAAAGATGCATGATGTGTGTCATGCAGCACTGTGCTACAAAATATCAATAAAAGAAAAACAGGAAAGAAAGGAAAGTGGTGAAATGGGGGCAATCAGGGGGAAAACATACAGAAAGGCAGGGAGGGATGTACAGGAGGGTGTAGGAAAGAATCATAGCTATCCACTTCCTGAACAGCAACAACTGTGCACTTTGACAGAATTTGTAGATGATTTTGGATTTTCAATACCCCAGAGAGTGAGGGTGAGGATAACATAACTGTGCTATCAAGCCAATTGCGCTGACTTATGTGTGTTCAGTGGACACATGTATGAAATGGAGAGCTATGTATTAGACAACATTTTTGTTGTTTTTTTTAAGGTGAGAGTGGAATGTTGGGGAAGGACATAGGTAAATGTGAGGGAGGCAATTTGGGTAGGTGATGATGCATTTGCAAACAGACAAGACAGCAGACAGAGGAAGTGTGTGACACATGAGGGGGTGAACACTGTGGATAGGGAGAGTGTTGTGGAATCTGAGTCCCATGTGCCACCAGATGGCCGCAGCATGACTCATGTCCCCACCCATGAGATTGTTGGCACTGCTCCATCACTGCCCCAAGGGTAGCTGTGCTGGAGGCTTGGGACCAGGGCGAGGCTGCCCCACCAGGTTGGCCAGGATGCCCTCAATCTGGAGCAGGTTGTAGTCATAGCCATGGTGGACTATCCTGCACACTAGACTGGCAGCTCCACCTGGGTGACAACTCCCCTCTCGGACACCACTCCCAAAGGGGGCCCTGGCCCCATCCCATTGCATGGTACTACCTGACCCAGCAGGTAGAGCAGGGGCAGCAGAAGGGGCAGCAGAGGGGCCACCACTGGTCTGGGTCCCAGGTGTGCTGGGACCTGGTGTCATGGCCGCTTGAGGTAAGGTACGAGGATCAGCTGGAACCAGCCTACCTTGATGAACTGTGGTAATGAGGTATAGCAATAAGTTACCATTAGTAATAACCAAACCATTGTTAGCATTAACAGAATCGAACATCATATTTATTCATCCAAATACATATTAAAGTATATTATGTGCAACACAACATTAAGTAACATAACAGCCAGTATGGTAACAGCATGTCACAATGAAGTAAACCACAGGGCTAACACAGTTAGTTTACCAAATATGTTAATAATGCATCATAATAAAACATAATAATCAACCACATTTTCCAAAATATAGTTAGTTTAACAAAATATGTTAATATTAAATCATAATAGTAAATAACAGCAATAAATACATGAAGATAAGGAGTGGGGAGATAGAGAAAAAACATTCCATTAGTAACATTGCAAATTATATCCTTGAAAACACTTATAAGAAATACTGTAGAGGTGTGCAGTGTCAGTTTTGAGTACAGTGACTAGAATTCTCCTATAACTGATGCAGGCAATTATATATCTCTCAAGCTGTTAGCATGCATCAGTATGGGCCAAGCAATAACAAATACAGGTGCACCACTAAACAGAATAGTTTCACATAGTGTGGACTTATATAACTACCCCGGTGTTCTGTAAAATGATTTGGTAATACATTGCATTCCAGGTAATAATGTATCTGCTAATCAAGTGACAAATTAGTTACATTACAAGAAATTTTGACACTTGAGAGAAATGTTTATGTACAGTAAGTAAACTAGACAGCCGTCATGCCTTAGTTGGCAGGCATGGGAGTAGAACCCAATAGCTGTGACTGCAGGGGACATCTGCAAATAATGTAATAATTGACTCCAGCAACTTAGTACATACATGCAAGGGATACAGCCATATTGATATTACACAGCTTTATTTACGAATCAACAATGCCGATGAACATATTCTTGGTATTGATGTTAATATTGTGTGAAATCTAAACATAATATCTGCTCATAATATGAGCTACCTCACCTGTATATTTGTTGTGCTCCTGGTGAGAGAGTAAAAGTGAGCATTACATGACTGATACTGAAAATGTAGTCTTAAATACCACTGGATTTGAACCCAGGACTGTCTGTGGCAAAATGTACTGCATACAAAGCCTTTAACAGACTGAGCTACTGAGCAACTGCTGACTGTTAAGTGACTGATACTTGCCTGGAGATCACCTGGAACTATAATGAACTGAGCAATACAAGTTACAGGACATTCCTCTGGCATTCTAATACTATTACAGTGTTATACTAAACTGCAGTGACAGTAGAACACACATAGATGGAAAAGAACCATACTGCATAGATTAAAAAAGCTGTGTTTTACAATTAACAATGCTAGTGAACACATTTTATTGTTATTGGTTTGAAACATCTGTAAAGTGTCAAACAGTATCTGTCCATGGACTGGGCTACTTCACCCATATACCTTTATTACCTGATGTCTGTGTAAGAGAGAGCGTTATGTGACTGATAGTGTCCTGGAGACAGCCTTGGACAGCACTATGAGTAAAGGAATACAGTTTAGAGGCCATTAAATTTGCTAGCTACCACTATTACAGTGTTACATTTGACTGCAGCAACCTTACCATAGACAATCAATGCATACAGCTCTGCGGCAGTGGTTTCTTCCTGTCCTCTGCATGTTGCTCTGACACACCAACCACATGCTTGTCCTCTCTCACCACATCCATGAACCTTATCTTAGGCCTTACTCTTTTCCTGTTACCTGGCAGCTTCATCCTTAGCATCTTTTTCCCAATATACTCTGCATCCCTCCTCAACACATGTCCAAACCAACCTAATCTTGCCTCTCTGGCTTTGTCTCCAAACATTCCAACCTGGGTTGACCCTCTAATATACTTATTCCTAATCCTGTTCACCCTCATCACATGCACTGCAAATCTTAACATCTTTAACTCTGCCACATCCAGCTCTGACTCCTGCCTTTTTGTCAATGCCACTGTCTCCAACCCATATAACATAGCTGGTGTCACTACCCTCTTGTAGACCTTCCCTTTCACACTTATTAGTACTCGTCTGTCACAAATCACTCCTGACACTCTTCTCCAACCACTCCATCCTGCCTGTACTCTCTTCTTCAGCTCTCTTCCACACTCACCATTACTCTGAACTGTTGATCCCAAGTATTTAAACTCATTCACCTTGGCCAACTCTTCTCCCTGCATCCTCAACATTCCTCGATCCTCCCTCTCATTCACACACATATATTCTGTCTTAGTCCTGCTGACCTTCATTCCTCTTCTCTCTAGAGCATATCTCCACCTCTCCAGGTTCTCCTCCACTTGTTCCCTACTATCACTACAGATCACAATGTCATCTGCAAACATCATAGTCCATGGGGACTCCTGTCTGATCTCGTCTGTCAATCTGTCCATCACCATTACAAATAAGAAAGGGCTCAGAGCTGATCCTTGATGTAATAACACCTCCACCTTAAACGCATCTGTCACTCCCACTGCAGACCTCACCACTGTTACAATACCCTCATACATATCCTGCACCACTCTTACATACTTCTCTGACACTCCCGACTTTCTCATACAATACCACAACTTCTCTCTAGGCACCCTGTCATATGCTTTCTCTAAGTCCACAAAGACACAATGCAACTCCTTCTGACCTTCTCTGTACTTCTCCATCAACAGTCTCAGAGCAAACATCGCATCTGTAGTGCTCTTTCCTGGCATGAAACCATACTGTGATCCCTAATCATCACCTCCCTTCTTAACCTAGCTTCCACTACTCTTTCCCATAACTTCATGCTGTGACTGATCAATTTAATCCCTCTGTAGTTACTACAGCTCTGCACATCACCCTTATTCTTAAAAATTGGTACCGGAATACTTTTTTTCCATTCCTCAGGCATCATCTCACTTTCCAAGATTTCATTAAACAATCTAGTTAAAAACTCCACTGCCATTTCACCTAAACACCTCCATGCTTCCACAGATATGTCATCTGTACCAACAGCCTTTCCATTCTTCATCCTCTTCATAGCTATCCTTACTTCCTCCTTGCTAATCCACTGCACTTTATGATTCACTATTTGCACATCATCCAACCTTCTCTCCCTCTCATTCTCTTCATTCATCAGCCCCTCAAAGTACTCTTTCCATCTGCTCAACACACTATCCTGGCTTGTGAGTACATTTCCCTCATTATCATTTATCACCCTTACCCGCTGAACATCTTTAGATTCAAGGTGGTGGTGCTGCGGTAGTGTTGTTGCATCAAAGTAAGATGCTGTCTGGTTCGATTCTCAGCTAGAGCATCTTCTGTGTGGAGACATGCATGAATGGGCGTACCTTTGTTGAAGGTTGTGCATCAGGGCTGGTAACTCTGCACGTAAAAATCAACTACCAATCATTAGCGGACCGGAGTTCCGCTGTGGCGACCCCTAACCGGGAAAAGCCAAAAGACACAAACAAACCCGCTGAACATCTTTACTAGCTCGGTCCCTCTATCTAGCCAATTGGTACAGGTCCTTTTCTCCCTCCTTAGTGTCCAACCTTTCATACAACTCTTCATCCACCTTATCCTTAGCCTTCACAACCTCTCTCTTTGCAATGCACCTCATCTCCTTATACTCCTGTCTACTTTCTTCATCTCTCTGACAATCCCACTTCTTCTTCACTAAACCCTTTCTCTGTATACTCTCTTGCACTTCCTCATTCCACCACCAGGTCTCCTTGTCCTCCTTCCTCTTTCCAGATGTCACACCAAGCACCTTTCTAGCCATCTCCCTTACTAGCTCTGCTGTAGTTACCCAGCTATTTGGTAACTCTTCACTGCCACCCAGTGCCTGTCTTAACTCTTCCCTGAACTCCACCTCACAGTTACCCTTTTTCAATTTCCACCATTTGATCCTTGGTGCTGCCCTCACACTCCTCCTCCTATTCTTGATCACCAATGTCATCTTACAAACCACCATCCTATGCTGCCTAACTACACTTTCCCCTGCCATCACTTTACAGTCTCCAATATCCTTCAGACTGGCCCTTCTACATAAGATATAAAGTATAAGAAATATAACAGTAAACAAAGATAAGTATTCTGAGGTAAGAAGCTGATATAAAAAAGTGGTAAAGGACACTAGAAAATAAAGACAAAGGTAAAATGCTGTGTGTCTGTATGAAGACAAAAAACAAGTTTATTCCAAAGCCAATAGTAAGCGCTTTCATCTCCTCAATCGGAGACTTCTTCAGATGAAGGCTTCACACTGAAATAAAACCATTTATATGCTTAATAGCTCATTGCATAATTATAATTTAAACATACGGTCATCCTAAAATTCATGTAATATAAAACAGCTTGCAAAATACATACTAATATAAATATTAACATAATATTAACCTAATGTTTTAACCCCTTCCTTTTTAAATACATTATAAACTCCTCCCTATTATTTAATCATGGAGGGAAGCATGCATTAAGCCTCACTTGCCAACAAAATTCTAACCAACCTAACTCTTCTTCAACATTGATGGTATTATATTCAGAATTTAGAACATCCAATACTATGCATTTAAAATTTACTTTACATTTTTTTCTCTATATAATGTTTACTCATAGCATTTTTCATGTCTCCATGTGTAATTGCATAATTATGTTCATAAATTCTCCTGCATAGTTCTCCCTACATAGAATGATCTGCATTCAAAACACATTAATAAGTACACTACATTTTTGACTTTACATGTAAACCTTCCACGGACTTGTACTATTGTTTTCCCAGCTAACAAGTTACTGCTGTCGGTAAATAAATATTGACAGTAATTACAATTATAACATTTTACCATCCCTCTCTTAGACTCAACTTCTTTTGGCCTATTTAATTTACTTTGAAAATAATCTTTATAATTTTTGGTCCTTTATTTGCACAAACCTGGGTTCACTTCCTACCTTTTCCACAATTTCTCTATTACCTTTCAAAATCCCCCAGTTTCTCTTTACAATATTTTTATTTTGTTCAAATCTGTGCTATTTTGTACTGCTAATGCTGTCCTAAAGCTATATTCTACATTACTGCCATCAGTGCTGTTGCTATGAACTACATTTGTTTTTATTTTTCTAGTTCTTCTTTAAATAAAACTACTACTTCTCCTTGTGGATACCCTCTTGTTTGCATTCTTTTGCAGAAATCGTTAGCTTCTTTTTCAAACAGATTGTCTTCTTTTGTTAAATTACTTATTATTTTTAACTGTCCCCTAACTATATTCATTTTAGTTTTTCTTGGATGTAAGCTGGAACAATGCAAATACATATTGTTTTGAAAGTATTTTTTATATATTTTAGAAATAAGTTTGTTCCCATCTTTATATATAGTAAGATCTAAAAAAATAATTTTATCTACACTATAACTGTAGGAAAATGTTAAATAAGAACAAACATTATTGATGTAAATAAAAATATTTTCTAACTCATTTTTGGAACCTCCCCATATTAAAAGAACATCTTCAATAAAACGTAGCATCTTTACTATATATTTATTAAACTCACTTTCCAATATATCAGCCTTGCATAAAAACATTTGCATAACTTGGGGATAGGGCTACACCCATTGCAACTCCATTCGTCTGAACATACTTCTGCTCATACTAATCCAAGTAATTATAACTCAGAACTAAATCAATCACCTCCATCAGCAGTCTCATAGCACTCAAAGAAAACTCTTTAGATTTTAATAATTCAATTCTAACCACTTCCATTCCCTCTTTATTTGGGATCATAGTGTACAGAGAATTGATATCTAAAGTTACTAATATATGTGAGTCTAATACATGGATCCCTTCTATCTTCTTCATACAATCATCTTTTATATAGGCTTTACTTTTCGGCACTATCTTGTGTAGATGTTTGTCTACAAATACTGACATTCCTTCAGTTTTGCTGTTTCTACTTACTACTATCAGTCTTAAGGGTAGTGAATCTAAGTTTTTATGGATATTTGGAATTCCAAAGATCCTACTTATTTTAGGGTTAGTGTTAGATAGATTTCTCTTTATTCTTTCATCTATTCTTGCTTTATAGAACCATTCTTCTATACAGTAATCAATCTGTGTATATCCTTTTTTCACTTCCTTCATATTAACAGTTCTATAAAATGTATTATCTGTTAACATTTCCCTCATTTTTTTCATATACATTTCTATCCAACAACACCATTGCTCCATCTTTGTCAGCTTTAAAGGCTATTACATCTATTTTTGATTAATGCAGCAAAACACTCATTTTTTTTTCTTGTTAGATTATAATATTTAAACATATTTTCACTATCTAACATTTCCAAAATTTGTGACTCACAGGCATTCAAAAACATTTCTAATTCCTTGATTAAGGGCGGATTGTAACAACTCGGCTTATAAAATTCAACATTACTTTGCTTCTGAGATCCAAACAAGACATTTAAATTAAGTTTTCTTACATAGTCTCTAATTTCATTGCTTATAGTCAATGTGTTTGCTCTTTGAGCTGGGGCACACTAGAAAATAATGTAAATTGGTATTCCAGCATTGTTTACAACACAAAAGCTTTATTTAGACATCAACCTAATGGTTTAAATAGGTAATTTTTGAGAAATGTTATTGACTTAGTGGTAACTTGTCAACAATGGCCATTTGAAAAGATGTTTATGTCAGAATTTGACCCACAGAAAGAGAGAGATGCAACAGTGCACCCCATATTTAAGCAAGAAACAGTGACATTAATTTGCAGCTACTGACCCATAAGTCCTATGTGTATTATTGGCAAATGCTATGAGATGTTAATACATAAATTAATAGTACAGGTGTTAAAACCTGATCTGGACATTAAACAACATGTTTTTATGAAAGAAGGCCTTTTTTTGTGAAACTTAATTCATTTCTGTCAGAATATATGGAAAGCCATTGATATGGGGTCTATCAGTTGTGATAGCTTATATGGACTTTACAAAATCATTTGATTCAGTCCCCCATAGTGAAATTATTAAAGTTATATCTAAACACATCAATTGGTTAATTATTAACTGGGTAGTAAACTAGCTAAATAATTAAAACTGACAAAGTCATATCTTGGGATACTTCACTTTCTGTGGCTTTACTGCAAGGTTGTGGTTCTGGGTCCAGTATTGTTTACAAGTTTATGTATGATTTTCTAGCAACAAATGGCAATTGGACTAATAGATTTGCAGATGTTACTAAAACTGGGATTATAGGGGACCCCATACATGATCAAGTTAGTCTGCAATGCTGTATGGATGAATTAGAGGCCAGATTAATGAACACCTAGACTAAGAGTACATTAAGTTTACACTGTTCTAAGTGAGCAGACAACACATGCATAACTCTTATCTTCTCCCTCCTAATTTTAGTTTTCCTACTGATTTTCTTGCAGATTTAAATATTGAGGGGAATTCATTAGGATGACCGCAAAGTGCAGACTATGTGTACTTTTAATGTATTATTTCCGCATGATTAAAAAATACAAGCAATATGGTAGGATGTTCTTTAGTACAGAATGTCCACACTTATGTAGGTGTTAATGAATCTGACCTTATATTTGTAGTCACTAAGCACATGTATGGATCTTAATGCAAAAAAGAAAGGTTTACACTTTGGTAAGAACAATTCATATTATTCATATGCCACTAATACTGTTATACTTGGAAAAGAAGACAAGATAAAGACCTTAGGATTTATTGTAGATAGTGACCTAACATGTGAAGAGAATATGCAAACAATTACCAGCATATGTTACATAATTATGAAGGGTATACTACCGGTAGGGAAGAAAGGGTTTCTACTTCAAACCTACAAGGCAACCATTAGGCCTGTTCCTAAAGATTATGTAGCTGCCCGTGTTTACAACCATGCACAATATTACAGAAGGCAAGGAATACAAAGTAATTAAATACTTGTGTTATGAAAACAGCTTGGCTAGATTGTCACTGTCCTCACTGGTAAGATGAGACCAAATTTCAGTATATAAAGGTGTAAAAATTATTATATCTTATCCTACTAGAAATAACTCTGGAAAATTTTAGAATTGGGCATTAGATATGCTAGAAGCCCTGAGATATTTAAGAGTGCACTGGATAACTGATTTAATAAGGATTTACATGATTATTGTTTTATTCTTAGCAAAGTCTTGTAAGGTCCCTTTGGAGGCCCAGAGTTTGAAATAAGGAGCATTAAATATGGACATATTTATGTCTATTTCTGTCTCTATATCTAATCTCTCTTTATATATATATATATATATATATATATATATATATATATATATATATATATATATACATGTCATATTTTTCATAACCTTTTTCAAATGTTGCTTAATAACTGCAATTCTGTACATCCCAAATCAACTTTTTCACTGTGAATGCTTAGCCAATTCAAGTAATTTTAAAATCACATCTTGGTCCATAATGCATGAATTACCAGTCATAAGACATTAGTTTCAGTATGAGAATATCATTAATATTGTGTTTGCCTTATTCATATGTGCCTACTGTTGTTTTTTTTTTTCTTACTCTAATACTCACTGGTTGTATACACCCCCCAACTCATAGATGAGAGTATAATACTCAGTTCTTACTTTTTGTAGTCTCTCACAATTTTTATTAACTCAAACCCTGTTTATACCATAGTGATGTTTTCACAGTGGGTACTTACCATGTCCTGTGAGCATGCAAACGCCACTTTGGCTTCTAAACCACAGCCTACTTTTCTTGAGATACTAGTGTCAGTATTAGAATAATGATAACACTTATGCAGTGGACCTCAAACAAACAGTTACATTTTCTGAAGGATTTCTGTTGCCATCATTATTTTTTAGTACCTACTCTTTACATATCATCTGTGGCATAACAGTATCATATTTTACTTTTAATTTATTAATGCAAATAGAAGAAATATTTTTAAATGATTTTTAACCTTCTGCAAGCAGTATACAGTAAATCAAACCCTATACATGCCACAGTGATATTTTCAGTCTGGATACCTACCATTTTCTCACAACTAAAATATATCAGCTTGCTTCCTAACATACTACATACTGTTGAAAGATATTAGTCTGAATATTAAAATAATAATATTAATATTAATATTAACAAAAAACACATTCCATGTTATAATTTTGTTAAAAGTGTGCTTAATGTAATTTTTTCTAGCACACACTGCTTCTCTGTGCCACTTTAATGTGACAGTATCATACTAAAAGTTTTTCTTTATTAAAGGAAATATGCAAAATATTTCATATTTTTTAAAAATATTCTACAGATACTCTTCAGTAGCTCAAACAACATACACCCAACAGAGGTAAACATAACAAATATTTAAAGCAAAGTACCAGAGTTCTACATATGTCCTTATATACAAAAAGTGCTCAGCTAATGATTAGCTAGTGTAAACAGCCACAAACAACTTTATCATCATTTGTACTGCACTGCTTATCACTCAAAACAGTGTGTGTGTGTGTGTGTGTGTGTGTGTGTGTGTGTGTGTGTGTGTGTGTGTGTATGCAGGGGAGGTGTACTTTAAGAGAGTTGTATATTCAATCAAAAGCTATGTATCCTTTATACTTTTAAAATAATTACAAGTATTCAGCAATCCACTAGAAATCTTCCCCGCCAAACACAGACACAGGCGAGAATGCACACACACACACACACACACACACACACACACACACACACACACACACACACACATACACACGCACGCACACACACTGTAACACTGCAGATTTACCAAAAGGAAAAACTGGAGTAACCAAAAAAACAGGCACTATGATATAGCAAAGTTACTTGCTGTGCATTGTGCCAGTGATGACTTCAATCCGCATATATCCTACCAAGACCAACAAATTCAACCAGTTCTTGTGTACAGTGCAGATGTTTGGCTGTGATGGAAAGTAAAACAAATTATGACCAACCATTTTGTTTTAGAAAAACTATTAATTATTTATTTATTATTCATTTACATTTGTTGACTGGGAGTGTCCGACTGGACATAGTTCCATTTTCAGTGGAGGCCCGGGGAGAAAAGCTCCACAGTTAAAATATACATTGGATTTGCATAGCAATTAACAATTTGATCAACATAGCAATTAAAAATTACAAACATAATTACAGATGAAGAACATAGTACATCAGTAGGCAACTAGAATCTTTATCATCTGCGAAATACATAACAGACATTAACAATCATTACAATAAAAAGTTCCTGCTGTATAATAAGTAGTTAGGCTTATGAGCATCCAAGCTTGCTATAATCAAGGTAGTTAGTGGGGAAAAAAGAAAGGTAGTGGGTGGATGGTGTGGGTGATATTAGAGGGGGAGTTGCAAGGGCATAGCCAGCATGTTTTTAGGTGCGCTTTTAGTAAAGTTTTGAAGTGGGTGCATGATGGTACAGAGGTAATTGTGGGTGGGAGGGAGTTCCATAATTTGGCTATGGCGCAAGAGAATAGTGCTTCTCCAGACGAATTATTGGCTTTAGTGACCTGTAAGAGATTTTTGTTGCTGGATCTTTGTGGTCTGGTGATGTGATAGGGTTGGAGTAGATTCTGGAAGGATGGGACTTTTATTGGATGGTTTAATAGTTTGTGGGCGAATGCGAGTTGATACCATTGAAGGAGGTGAGGGAGCTCAAGCCAGCCCAGTTCAGCAAGGGAGAGACAGTAGTTACTATGGTAGGATGCCCCTGTGGCGAATTTGGCAATTTTGTTGTAGCAGGTCTCGAGCTTGTTTATATAGCATTGCTTTAGGTTGGTATATATTGGAGAGGCATAAAGTAGGGTGGAGATAAGGTGGGAATTTTGCTAGTGAAATCTTTGCTGCTTTGGTGAGAAGTTGCTCATTTCTGTATAAGGCTCCTATTTTTTTTGTGGACTTTTTTTATGGTCATGGATATGTGAATGTCAAATTTTAGTTTATTGTCTATTTCAACTCCTAGCAATTTGGTGTGTTCTGTTGGATGTATAGTGGTGCTGTCTTTTGCTGTGATGTTAAAGTAAGAGTTGTTTTGAGTATGTTTGGTGGGCTGGAAAATGAGTAGTTTAGTTTTGTTTGGGTTGAGTATTAATTGGACATTGGATAACCAAGTTACAACAGAGGAAAAGGCTTCCTGTGAGACGTTTTGCAGTTTGGGTAGGGACTGGGCTGAGTAGATAATGGCTGAGTCATCTTCATATTGTATGAGTGTGCCATGTTTGGTGGCAGAGGCTAGATTATTGGTCAAAATAGAGAAGAGTAAGGGTCCAATGATGGATCCTTGGGGAACCCCTATAGAGACAGGTAATTGGAGGGATATGTCATTCTGCCCTACAATGGATTGTTGCCGGTCAGACAGGTAACTCTGAAACCAGTTGGTGACTGATTGAGAGAAGGATATGTTACTGAGGACTGAGATGAGTTGTTTGTGTGGGACCATGTTGGATGCTTTAGATACATCTAGGAAAGTAGCAGAGGAGAGAGAGCCATTGTTTTTATGTTGAAGGATAGTGTTAGTAAAGGAGGGTAAGGTAATGGTAGTGCTATTGTTTGGTCGGAAACCATGTTGAGTACTGCAAAGGAGGTTGTTTGTAAGGAGGTAGTCTGAGACCTGAGCGTGAATGCATCTCTCTAGTATTTTGGAGAGTGGAGAGAGAATAGCTATGGGGCAGTAATTGGCTAGTTCTGTGGAGGGTCGCCTTTGTGAAGGGGAATTATATGTGATACTTTCCATAGTGTGGAAACATAACTTTCTGACAGAGATCGGTTAATCAAGATGGATACTGGGTAGGCTAGAGCATCAGCTGCGATTTGCAGGCATTCACTTGGGAGGTTGTCTACTGCAAATTTGGTGGGCGTAAGTTTAGTTAAGAGTTTTTTATGTTGGAGGTAGGAACAGGAGAAAAAGAAAAAGAGATGACAGTGGGGAGATTACTAGTTGAAGGTGTGGGTTTGAGTGGAGGGGGGTTGTGTTGTCTAGCTAGTGATAGTATGGTTTGTGTGAAGTGTGTGTTGAATGAGTTAGAAATATTTTCAGAGGAGTGAGGGATGTTAGAAGGAGGGGTACTGACTTTACTTGGGTGGAGGATGGAGTTTATGGAGGACCAGAATTATTTGGGGTTGTGTTGGGAGGAGTCTAGGGCAGACTAGTAGTATTGGAATTTGTCCTGTTTTATTAGCTTTTTGACTCTATTGCATAGTTCTAGGAATTTCTGTCTAGTTGAGGGGGGTTTGGTTTTGTAGAAGTGCTCCCAGGCTTTATCCCTGTATTTCATTTCTGACTTAGTGGTTTTCTGTAGCCATGGGGAGGGTTGTGCTTTGGTTCTGGAAAGTCTTATGGAGGTATGGTAATTAAGGATGCTCAGGAAGGTAGTATTAAAAACATTAACTGTGTCATCAAGACTGAGGTACTTTAGAGGATGCCAGTTACATTCTTTGAGGGATGAGATGAATGTGAGTGGGTTAAAGTTTAGTTTTTTTTATGTATCTGATGGTAGATGACAAGTTTAACTTGGTATATGGTCATTTTGAGTAGGAATATTGGGGAGTGATCACTGTGTAGCTGATGATTTTAAGATCTGGATGTTTAGACGTTTAAATATTATAGCTATACCACCTCCTTTATTGTTTTGCCAGTCTACTCTTAGTATACTGTAACCGGTAGGGAGGATTTGCTCACTGGTAATGTGATGTTTTAGCCAGGTTTCTGTCAGGATGACTATATCTGGGGACTACAAGTCTATGGTGGCATGGAGTTCATGGACCTTGTTGGACATACTTCAAATATTTAGGCTTAGTAGAAGGAGGTCACTTGGCTTTCTACTGACTGTGATTTGGGAGAAGTTGTGGTTTCTAGTCTGATTATGAGGAGTGGGGTTGGAGACGGCGGGGCCAGGTTTGGGGTGGATGTCTCCTATGCATGAGGTTTTTAGTTTTCTCAGTTTTTGAATGTGTTTGTTTATTAGGGAAACTTTATGATTGTGCTCTGTGGGTAATAGGTATGGTGGGAGGGTTATTATGTTAAGTTGTAGGGATGCTTTTTGTTTGAGTAATATAGTGATAGAATATGTGGGGGGGTGCATAGAGATGGTTCTTAAGTTGGGAGGGGAGCTGAGTGAGGGTGAGACATGAGTGGTGGTGTGAGTAGTAGTACACTGGTAGTGACTGAGTGGGGGAATGATGGAGTTTTGGTAGGATGTAAGATATGGAAGGAGAGTGCCTGCAGTGAGCATAGGTATGGTATGCTTATACATGTTAACTGAGGAGGAGGGATAGTAGTGGGAAGATGGAGGAGTTAGTGTTGGGTTTAGTGCTAAGATTGGCTGTTGGAAAGATGGGATGGGTTTGTGTGTGTAATAAAGGTAGGACCATTGGGGTGGTTGGGAAATGGGGGCAGAGTGAGGAGCGGAGTGGGCAGAGATCCTGTTAGTTGCTTTTATGAGCATTAATAATTGTAATAGCAATAATAATAAACATTTGCCAGAGTAATACATTTCATCCCTCCCTCCCCAAACACAGATGCTATATCTACTTGAAGAAAAGTGTATGGCAGTGTACATTTCTGGTGTGTGACTGTATTTGAAAATGGTCACTATAACACATTATAGTTTGTGTGTCACAAATGCAAACTTACTCTACAAACTTGTATAGTGAATGTCTAACCTGACCAAATGACAACAAGGTCAGACAATTCCACTCACAGATATTCCTTTTACCCAATAATTAGATCGACTTTGTTGAATGTACACATTCTCAGATATCAGACTGTGATAAAAATGATAGCTTTATTTTAGACACACAACTGAGTCAGTAAAAGTTTCAGTTTTTAAGTTTCCACAAATAAACATTCTTTCTGTAGAGGCAGAATGAAGACTGTACCTTGAGCAAATGACAGCATAATCACTTATATTACTTTTATCCAAACAAACCTTCTTTTTCCAG
This sequence comes from Protopterus annectens, assembly GCF_019279795.1. Lineage (NCBI taxonomy): Eukaryota > Metazoa > Chordata > Ceratodontiformes > Protopteridae > Protopterus > Protopterus annectens. The sequence goes on from NC_056729.1 coordinate 901,238,938, forward strand.
CAGTTACAGTTACTTAGCTGTCTATCTGACTCTATCTCCATCAGATATTTGACTGCAGTAAACCTTAAAATCAAAAGTTGAAACTATTGTTTCCCTACTGAAATGTAAGCATTCAAAAAGCAGAGTGCTGACGAATATGTAACATCACTGTTCTAATTTAAACTTCTTTTTTGCAGGGAGGATACTCCCCACCCTCTGAACGTATATATACCAACTCTGAGATTGCCTCATCTTGGGGAAAAGGGAATATTGGGATAACTGCCCATCTCAGACTTGCTATATGCAAGGTCTTTTTCTCAGACATTTGGTTATCATGTTTGAAGATTCTCTTTAGTGGGTTCTAACATTTTAAATAGTTACTGAATTCAGCACTAATTCACATGCAGAGGAAGAACTTATGAAAATATGAAAAAATGTGATAGTGAAGAGCACAACATCTTTGCCATGGAAAAGTAAGAAATTGTATGCCAGCAATCAAGAAGGAATATGATAAAAAAAAGCATTTTCAATAAAAGAGTATGCTAAAAGGCATTGTTAGAAATGCGTTTGTTTCCTGAACTTCTGTTTTATAACCTTTTCTGTTGAATGTCATTTTAAGGAAACAAGAGATAACTGGGGATTGTTCTTCAACTGTTTTTGAAATAATTATTTGGTAAGAAGTAAGTATTCAAGCAGCAGTTTGTCAGGGGGTGGCTTCACTTGCTGTGGAGTTTGTGTTATTACAAATAATTCACTTCACCAGCAGACATGAGTGCCTGCTGAAAGGGCAATGTTAGAGCTGCATTTGTTTTTTGGACTGCTGTTTCATTACCTTGTCTCTTGAACATCCTTTTAAGGACACAAGAGATAACTGAGGGCAGTTCTTGTTAGAGCTGCATTTGTTTCCTGGACTGTTGGCCTATTACCTTTTTTCTCGAGTGTCTTTTTAAGGGCACAGGTGATAATAGCTGGTTGTTCTTTAACTGTTTTTGAAACAACTATTTCGTAAGCACCAAGTACTGAAGTTGCAGTAGTCGGGGGTGTGTATTCTGTGCTCACTTGCGTTTGTGTGTGTGTGTCACTATGAATAGTTTGCCCCACCAGCAGGCATGAGTTCTGGCTAACAGAACATGGAATTGCATTTGTTTCCTTGACTGATTTTGTTTTTATCTTCTCTATTGAACGTCTTTTGAAGACACAGTAGATAACTTGTTAGGGCTGTGTTTGTATCCTGTGGTATGACCTTTTCTTTTAAATGTCCTTTTAAGGACACTAGAGATAACTGGGGACTGTTCTTGAACTGTTTTTGAAACAACTATTTGGTAAGCAGCAAGTATTGAAGCTGCAATGTCAGGAATGTATGTTCACTGTTTTTTTGAGTTGGTTACTATAAATAGTTCACCTCATGAGTTAGTGTCCTTGCATGTTAAGTGTGTTGAGCTGTGTGGGACTGAGTAGGGTAGAGTAGTTAGTAAGTGATAATCTCTCTAGTTTGGTAAAGGAAATTATGGATGTATTTTGTTTAAGTAATTTGTTTAAAGGAGTCATTTGATTAAAAGTTATGGTCACTTTTAGTATGGAACTGCTACAGAAAATTTTAAGGAAAACAAATGAGGTTTTGTAACAAACCAATTTGTCCAGGGATGTCTTTAGGTAGGGTTAGACAGAAGTAGTAACAGGAATAAAGAGGGTAGGGGGAGTAGGGTAGGGGGGTATGAAAGGGTTAAAAGGGAATATAGGATGATTAGAAGGAAATGAGGTAAGTGTAGGGAGGGGCTTAATGGGTTTTATGCAAGTGTGCATGGGTAAGGTTTCACATGTTAGCGTGAACTTGTTAGAGAGCAGGATTACGTCCAAGATGACCAGTAGGAATTTGGTGATCAGGTAGGACTCTTGTTAATAGTAATATGCTAGAAGAGGTGGTAATGGTGATATAGTATTTTCTTTTCTCTAATAATTTATTTTCAGATTTATAACTTTACCAAAGGTGATATTCATACACTCAGATTCATGGTTTGCTATAGTTACTTGGCAAAGGGTGGGGATAGAAGGAATATGTTAAATGAAGTTATGTATATGTTAAATGAAGTTGTAACTAATGTGTGTTAAACTGATATGTCCATTGTATGAGGCTAAATGAGTGTCAGATTTTTTTTCCACTTGTGACTGTTTCTATCAAATGATTTCGGGGGTGGGGGTGGTGTAGTTCTTCCTGGTGTTTCTGTTGTTGGTTGCTTTCAGCCAAATGGTAAGGCTGTTTAGGGTGTTTTTGTGGGCCACAAGGCTCGCAACGTATGTATGGGTAGCTTTGATTGTTAAGGGGAGGGATAGATATAATGTTTTATGGTGGACACCTGGCATGCTTCTTAACTGTTCAGATTATCACAGGTAGTTCAGGTTTTGACTGCATAGTTTTATTTGTTTCATAAATCAGGGCAGTTTCACTTTATGCACTTTTAAAATTCTCTGTGAGAGAGCGTGCTTGTTAAAAGCCTTGGGCACCATGATGCCGGCATTCTCTTATAGTTTGGGTCTATTTTTCATAAACCTGTGATTGTCTGGCAAAAGTAGTGAAATTATTATGAAGTTAGAAGTAAGGACAGACTTTTGACTTTCAGATTTCATACCCTTCTGTAAACTCATGCTAATGTGAACCCGTTATTAAATTTTCTGTTTTTTGTGAGACAATAGTTGAGATAGCCCGAAATTTCTCATCATGGTGTCAGAGACAGTTTGCTACCCACATTCTGCACATGTTTAGTAAGGCACTAATGGTGGTGGGGGGAGGTGGGCGCACTTCCTCTTTCTTTGCATAGGAGCACCATTCCCTTTCTCCTCTCAGATGCAAGATGGGAAGGGGAGAACAAGAAAATGTAAAGAAGAAAGACAGAAGTAAAGAAAAGAAGGAAATATTGGTGATATTTATGCTTAACAGGTGCTAGATATTTGAGCTGTTGTGTATTCTATAAGAGATACTACAAATAGAGCTAATGTCTGGGTTGCTCAAAGTTTTATATGTGGGTGAGTGAGTGTGAGAGTTTCCTGGTGTAGGAGTGAATGCTAGTGGTTGTGTTGAGTTAGCAAGATTTACTGGTACCAATTCAGCGGTAGCCACCCCCCCAAAAAAAAAAATTACAGTGAAACCAGTTGCATGTGTGTTGGTCACCACTATTTAAAGTCATTGGCGCAACTATCTGGATTAGGACTCCCCTGTAGAAAGAAAGGGCAGAAATAATAACCTTACTTGGGGCACATATAGATGCTTAAGTATGTAGTTTGCACAACTTAAAACTTTGCGTATAGGAGCGCTGGTGTATATGCAGCAATATTACTAAGCTGACCTAAGAATGACTGTCAGTTCCCTGCCTCACTACCGGATTGCCTAATGCAAGTTAGACTTCTTGATGACGTTGCTTTATTGTTGATGTCTCCTTTATTTGCTTAGAGGCCAGCTGTATCCAAATTAGGCACTAATCTTTGACTTAACTAAATGAATATGGTTACATGCAGTAGGATATGAGGGATCCGCAGCATAGAAGGTAGTCATCATACTTTTCATCTTTATAGATTTTGCAGAATGTCCAGATTTGTCAAGAAGGACAAAACAATATATTATGCAAAGCAAACTTTGTCTGTCATACAAAGGACTGAAGGTTGCATAGTCTACACTAGGTAATTAACTTCAGAGCAGGGAGGCATTTCCTCCTGCTACCATCTCAGCTGACAGAGTTCTACTGAGATTCTAGGCACAGTGACCTTCTGCTAAGTTGTTTTGCTGGTTGTGCCATTTGGGTCAGTACAAACTCACCTTAGTTTATGTTTTGTTAATGGAGCTGCTACTCTATTAAACAACACAAGACAGGGGACTCTCTTCATTTAGACAGTTGATCTGGTTGTTTATGGTTTTGTCCATGTCTTGTTCTAAGATGTTAAGAGGTATGGTAGACATTAAACCTGGGCACAGGTGGGGAGATGAGGCTGCAGCATATCTCTCAACAGTTCAGATGTTCATGGAAAAATCTAGCTATGGCCTACTATTTGTCCGTTTTGTAACTGGTGGCTTTCAGGCAAGTTAGCGGCAAATCGTTAATGGTTGAACTGATAGAGGAATGATAGTCCTCAGGGTGTCGGACTTCAGACCTGCTAGAAAAGTCATGTTAACCAACTTGTTTGTTGGTCAACTGGCTTAGATGTAGAAGCAAAATATGTCGCTATTTTAGGTCTGTTCTCCCCATTCTTGTCAAAAGATGTTGATGTGTTAGTGTGCATTAACTGTTGTCTTCTGGTGGATGGGCACCATCTTTCATCTTGATGGATGTATGGCTGCAAAGGGAGGGGCTCATGGCTAATGGTCATTGCAACCATGTGTGCTGTTGTGGAGCATATCATTGGTGATAATGGTTTTCCTGGTGGTTTGGTACTTGCTGCGGTTGGCTGAGCTGCCACCTTGGTAGGATATTTTGGCAGGCTGCAAGGCACCCACATGTAAAGACTGCATCTGCACATGTGATTTCCAGGATGGGCATACCTTGCAGCTGTCCAGATTTTAGTAGAATGCCCAGATTTTTGACTCAGATTTTGGTTGGTCTCTTATCTGTCTACTAAGAATGTAAGAGCAATAAAAGTTTTGTCCCTGGGTGTGGCCTTTGTCCCACTTTGGTTATGGCTACGTCCAGATGTGTTACTCTAGGAGGTGGGGAGGTAGACTTGCACTCAAGCTTACTGCTATTTTCAGTAACTGAAATTGGCTGCTACCCAGAAGTGCAGAATTGATATATTTATCTTGTAATTTAGGCAGAGCACTTTATGGATTTTCTTCCATCATTTTCTCTGAGAGGTTGAGAGGAAGGCAAGCATTGGCAAATGAGCACAGATAGGGTCTCACTTGAACACTGCTCTTAAAGTTGGGAATTGCTTGTGTTGGACGTTGGATGGACAGGTAATTTCTGGGTGGTGGTGGGTCACAGTTTTAGTGAATATCTCTTTCATTGACTTTACCAGCATGCCTGGAGTCCTCGAGGGGTTGGGGAAGATGGTGGCTTTTCCATGGCAGCGAGTGCAGTTGCTACATGCGTGCTTCTCATCTGAAACCTGTTTGAATTCTGGTAATGTTATGGGGTGTTATATTAGGTAAAGCCTCTTCTTTAAAATAGATGCCATCATGGACTCTGTAATCTGCTGGATTGGCAGATGATTGGCTCCCCACCTCCTAGAGTAACACATCTGCCAGGATAACCATTTCCCAGACCCATCTGATTTCTACCCTATTCTATGCCTCTGCAATATATACTAATCTTTCTAAAAGCAACCTCTACAAACTCTCAGCATGTTACAATAACATAGCCAGATTTGCCACTGGCACCCCCTTTAGAACCCACCATTGTCACAACATTAAAAAACTGGGATGGTTAGAACTGCAGAACCAACTGCTATGCCAACAACTTGTCATCTCCCATAAGATTCTCTATCATCCTAACAATACCCTAATCCTCAATAATCTGATCACCCCCTACAAAAATCTTACTGCACTTCGATCAGCTAATAAGCTACTAGTTTCCACTATTAAATCCAACAACAAAGCAGGGGACTCTCTTTTCTTCAACACAATAGGAAAAAGTTGGAACCAGCTTCCTAATGAACTTACCACCCTCACTTCCACTCTTCTTTTCAAAACGCTACTTAAAGAATACCTTAAAACTCACTGGCTCTGTCCCTGCTCTAACCCTGACTAACACCTCCTTCCCCTTGCTGCTCTCTCTATTCTCCTGATCTACTGCACTATCAGTCCTTGTAGTAATGAAAGTATATTAGTCAATAATTTTAGTAATTGTTATCTCTCAGATGCTCACTAAATGTATTTTGTTTTAGTATATCCTACTATACTGCTTTATTTCAAGTCTAACTGAACCTCAATTATAAACCATCTACTGTATTTCTGTCAACTATTACTATATATAATATTGATTGTCTGTGCCTTTGCTTGGAGCTTTTCTCCCCGGGCCTCTACTGAAAATGGACATATATCCAGCTAGACTAGCCCGGTCAACAAATGTAAAATAAATAAAAAATAAATGTATGGAATGGTTTACATTTTTCATTGATCTTCCATTACCAAGATGAGGAATGCTGCCACTTTAATGTGGAGTAAATGGGTAAAAGGTGGAACCCTTACTAATGCATTTCATAGAATTTACATCTGTCTTTCTCTTTGGAGATGGTGGTGCTGTGATGCATATTTCAATGTCTGCAGTGCTCCACAGGGAGGTCATAGATGGTATAAGCAGTTTGTTGTCATGGATGTCCTGGTCACTATAGTGGTGCACAATGAGGTCACACATGGGGGAGTACAAAGGCAGCAGCAGCAGTTAGTGGCCTGAAGGTTGTGGATTTCAAAGGTAATGGATTCTTCTGGGGTGGAAGTTCTGGTTGCTGGAGTGGAGCACAATAAGGTTACAGGCAATCTTACTTAATTTAGTGCTCATTAAGGCACATCAGTGTTGGTGTAGTTTGGGGTAGTGTGGGGCAAGTGAGAAGGAGCTATTTTAAGGCATGGTAAAGCTGGGCTGGGGATTGTTTATGGGGAGTCTGGGGTTCCAACAGGTGGGATGGAGTCACAACAATCATAGGATCATATGAAGTTACTAGGCTAATGGCTCTAGGGCCCTTATAAGCTAACCAAGTTCAGCCTTTATTCCCATGTGCAATACTTATCTTGTACTTGTCTAACAGGGAAATGGGTGGAACCCTTGGGATGAATTTACAGTTGCCCATTCAGTCATTCAAACTGTTTTTGAAGAGGGCCAATGAAGGTTTCTGTTTGACTTAAAGTGGGAGATTGGTCTAAAGATGTGGTATCTTCAGAGAGACAAATCTGTCCCTCAAACAGGTTTTGCTAATGTCACATACCAGGTTAGGGTCTTTAGAGTAAGTACCATTTGACTTGTGCTTTGGGTTGATACGAGGTGGTATGGTATATGCATGATTTTTTTTAAATAGGTAGGGTTTGATGGACCATTGTAGGTATGAGGAACTGGGAACCTTTGTTGGCTATGCAGAGGTTAGAAGGGTTTAGCAAGGCATTGTTTAGTGTTGTTGCAGGAGCTTAGGTACCTTTTATAAGGGTGGGTTCTGGTAGGGTATTGCCAGATTGGATAAACTGTGTTGCAGCTCCCTGTGGGAAGGAATTTCGTATGAAGATTTAATTATTTGTCTGGCTTGGGAACATAGTAGGCAGTTCAATTGGTCAGGGAAGCGTTAGCTTCGAGTACTGTACTTGCACAGGTGACAAGGCTATGTGAATGCACTAAATTTTGGTCAGTGGTTCATTGGTTTGCAGGATTGGGGTAGGTTTGATAATATGATTGACCTACATTGGCTATTGACAATATAGGTTTTGTTCTAAGGGTTGACATTGGTAATTAGAGGTTTATTGGGCTACAGTTCATGTGACATTTATTTTATGGATGTACAGAAGTCATTCTGAGGGTGATTTGTTGGTCAACAAATGTTATAATGGTCATTAAATGTTTTCTTGTTAATAATGGATAATTGTTGTGCTAGCAGGATTGCTATTAGATTGATGTCAGAAACGAAAACTCATTTTGGTCATTATTATACATGTCAGGTGGTATATTGGGGCTACAGTTAGACATGATGGCTTGCAATTACCCTTGCATGGTTTCCTGTTGCATTAAGTTTAGTGGTGGTACATTTGGCAGGTAATGACCTGAGAATCATTACGGAGATAATATTGGTAGTTAGGATAAATGAGCATTTAGTTAATATACATAGATTATGGAAGGTTATGGTTATTATTTTAGCATTAGAGAGGGATCATTGTTTTAATTTTAGCCTTTTAGGCAATTGGCTGCTTTGGGTATTTATATGATAGTGCTTTGGGAGATGAAGACAAGGATCCAGTTTCATTTAGAGAGGATGGAGTACACCAGATGATGCTTGGTTTAACCCTTTGTGCGGTTAGGTTGTAGGAAGTTTTGGTAGGGGAGGGGACAGCCTGGACAGACTGGTGGGAGGAGAAGAGGAGCATGTTTGCCCTCTTCTGTTCCCCCCTGTGGTGCTGGATGTTCATTTGAATGAGTTGGGAAAGTGAGCAGTTGGACACTGCTTATATGATTGGGTGGTTAATACAATAAGCGGTAAATGAAGTGAGCAATGGGGTGCTGCTTCATATGTAAAATCAGAGATCGGAGTTAAGGTTTCTGCTTATTGGGTCACAGTGAGCAAGGTCACACTGCCCTAGCCAACAGTTATATTAATGTTTATGCTGCGATTAATGTTAGCTATACTATATTTATGTTAAGATTAATAAATAATATTGGTTAATTAAGTTATGTTTATAGAATTTTAATAAAGGTCATCAAATGTCATTTGGTGCGATGTGTGTTTATTGAAGGGGAATGGGACAATGAGTATTGTACTAATGCTATGGCAGAGCAAGTGCATCTTATGGCATTCAAATCCACCCTTTCCTAAAGATTATAACATTAATGAATTCAGCAGTTCAGACTGCTTTAACCCAATGTGTGAGTCAACTCAGACAGATGACAATAGTTTATAATTGCATATGTTTGTTAATAAAGCAAGGGGGGATTTGGGTGAACATAGTAGATTGGATGAATTATCAATTAATTTGCTAAATGTTGAAAAGAAAAAGTGTTACTCAACTGGAAGAGAATGTATCGAATGATGCTATGATGCACAAAGCAGATAAAAATTTTCTGTGTCTAATTTGAAAATAAATCAGGCTAGAGATGATTTAGGTGATGTATTTAGGAAAAATTTGTTCTATATCCTCAAATAAACTTTTATGGAGTGAGATAGAATCTTGTTCAGTTGATGATTTTTGCACTTAGTTTCTGTCGTCTGTGAGTCTATCTGTGAGTCTAATGGTATTATAACTAATTATAATATCAATGTTTACAATCATGCATTGATAACTCAGGGCTCAATATAAAGAAGCACGAGGGGCATTATTCTGAGAATGAACAGAGGAACAGGTCACTGTCTCATCTTTATGGGTAGCAATATGTCAAATACAAAAGATACTATCAAATTCTTATTTACCAAAAGAGGAGGTTTTGACCTTGTTATTGTTGTGTGTAGATGCAATGATGTAGGAAGAACTAATGATGACGCATTCCAAATAGCTGTAAACAATATTATTGATTTGAGTAAACATTTCAAATTTAACTTGATTTTCAATGATCTTCCTCCAGTTCCATGTTTTCAGGGTGAGATTTGGCAAAAAGCAAGGTGTTCCACAAATTGGATATGGTGCAAATTTTTACATAATTCCGTTCAAGTAATCTATCTTTGTGAATTGTTTGATGAAAAAATTAAGTTGTTTAGTAAGGACAAGTTGTTCTTAAGTAATTTATGCAATAGGATAATTTGCACTCAGTTAACTAAATTAATTACATTTTTAGAGTCAAGTCATTGATTCTAACCGATAATAATGAGACAAGCCTGAAATGTCTTATGTTAAATGCTCACAGTTTAAATAATAAATTAGAAGATATAGAGACATGTATAGATGATAATAGGACGTGTTGTTGGTCACAGACATTTGGTTCAGTTGAAATGACAAGCCAATAGCAATACCAGGTTTTTCTGGTCATCACAATTATAGAACTGATAGGATGGGAGGAGGGATGTCTATCTTTGTAACCAGCAAATATGATTCTGTCACAAAGTCTAATGCCATGGTTTCTGAGCTTCTCATAGTGAGTATTGATGTCAGTAGAACTGAAATGGATGTAGTAATATTTTACTAGTCTACTAGTATTTCGGAGGAGATGGCTGAGCAACTTTTATATCTTATTAGGAAGAATTTTCTGTATACGATGGTTTTAATTGCTGGGTACCTAAATGTTTGCAATGTAGATTGGATAGCTCATGCTACAGTATCAAAAGCTTTAAACTATTTAATAAGTTAAAGTTTGACAGATGGTTATTGTTTGGATCGCTTTGAGATTAAAATCTGATGATTCCAACATAAGGCCTGAGTTGGGAAGCTCAAACCACTTGAAGAACCACTACTGACAAATGATGAAAAGACATATATGTTTTATCTTGCCATGAATTAATGCACCTCCATATGCTGCCTGTAGCAAAATAAGTACTTATTCCTAATTTTATTTTATTTTTTTTATCCTTTTTTGCCCTTATAGGGCAGACATCCTGATTACTTTTGAAAACTAAATCTGCCCCATAATGTACTAAGAGAGCTCAGATTCTGAGAACAAATAGCCCTGCCATTTAATTGTTGTCAAACTATACTTCCATTCATTTAGAATGGAAAACCTGGAAAAAACTGTCAAATTTGAGTCTGCAGATCATGTGTTATTGATTGGTCTGCACTGAGTTTTACAAATGTTCCTACACATTCTCTGAAAGAAGCTTGCAGACATGTCAACAAATTATTAAGATTAAAAATGACTTTTTACAAAGAGCAGTTTTGCAATTTTCAGCTCCTGGACAAGTTACTCCTCCAATCTTTCCTCCTTTAATGAGCTAGAGTCTCAAATTTCCAGCTTGGCTAGATTCAACTAATTAGTCATATTTGCAAAACAATAGACATCAAATTTATCATAGTCAGGTGTGCCACTAAAACTGTTCTCTCATATGTTTCTTCACTTCTGAATAGCATTTCCCAGAATTTATTTCTAAAGAAACACACATCAGTCCAGAGTTTAGGCCAATCTAACCATTTCTTAAAATATGCACAGTCAAATTTTCAATTTGAATTGCATTCTGGTTGCTCACATACATTAACTTTGTATAGTTATTCTATCATAGCATATCCTGAACTATGTTATTTAATGCCAAGCTTTACATAACAATAAAAAAAGTTATTGGTTTCGTCTTAACAATGGCCTCCCAAGCCTCTGATGTGACCAAGTACTTTCTGTTACTGTTACTTTATGTAGTTTGTCTTCATTGTATACCTGTACCATATCTTTCATCTTCTCAATGATAGACTCATGGAAAAAGCTTTCAAATCAGATTCTTTTGAAAATCACAATACTACTGATTTAGTAAGGCCATGAAATAAGACTACATGAATTAATATTAATTTTCTGCAAAAAAAGAAGTATTTAAAAATATTTAAATGTAATGAATGTCATTGTTTATTCCTGAGAATCCAGCATCTTTTTCAAAAAGATTTATGATTGTAGTAGGTCAAGTATAAGTGAAAATTAGGGACACTTATGGAGTATGCTGTTAAGAGATCCAGCACTCCTACTCATCTGTTCTCCATTGCAACTACCCCAAGTCAAACATGCATGAAGGTACTTCATGACACACATGTATTGAAACAGTACCAGCAGCTGTAGCAGTGATACTATACTCCAAACAGAGCAATCAAACAATGGACTGACAAACACAAAGCAATGTAAATGTCTTAATAAAGGAATGATGAAATCACTACAGACCACAGTAAATACAGTTTTACTCTTAATCCCTCCATTTCACAATGCATAACATTCACACCAAACTTAAAAGACATACCTCCACTCCCCACAAGCACACAGCCACCCACACCAGCACAACATGCCACTCAACTCTGAGGCTTTTCCTACCTCTCTGCAAAACACTAATGTAATGGCTTTGGCAAATTAAAATGATTGATGGATGTCAGCTCAGGACTGCCATCCCTACCTATTCTAGCCAGTGCACTGTACTTACACAAGTGTTACCATCAGCAGGGCAGCAAGCAGGTGTCAGTACAGATTTGCTCCATAGTTTCATAATTGTTTTACATCACACACACACACACACACACACACACACACACACACACACACACACACACACACACACACACACAAGCACATTGCATGTGTTGGTGAACAGTGTGACTTTGACTCACTCTTACCAAAACAGTGCTGTTATGGCTAAAAGCTGCAAAAACTATTGATGCATGTCAACTCAGGACACCCCACAGACATTGCTGCAAGCTCATTTTATGGACACCACTATCCACCAAGTAAAACTTCAAGCCAGTGTCAGTCCAGCTCTGCTCCAGAGTTCTGTTATTCCATATATGCAATAATTACACACACTCGGTAGTGTGGGTCAATAAAGGCTGTCTTCCATATAGTATTGCTGTATTCACCACAACCAGAAACTCCAGAATTCAACTATATCCTTTTTATTGTAAACTCAACAAAGACAGATTTAGCGCTTTCATCTCCAAAAACCGGAGACCTCATCAGAAAGGATATAGTTGAATTCTGGAGTTTCTGGTTGTGGTGAATACAGCAATAATATATGGAAGACAGCCTTTATTGACCCACACTACCGAGTGTTTCACATTTTTGTTGTCATTTTGTGAATAATTACACACACACACACACACACACACACACACACACACACACACACACACACACACACACACACATTCATACGTAGTACTGATACTTTAAACTGAATCACCTTTCACTAACTCACTATGGAATGAACAAAACTAACATCTCATTTGACTGAAATCACATTTGACTGAATAATGACTGATTGAAAACTGATAGGCCCAGAAAGTGTCAGTTTTGTTGTGTTTTATAAAAATGACTGACTTTTTTTTCTCTTTTCTTCACTGTTCTGTGACTGGATGCACAATACATATATTTAAGTAAGACAGTCAGTTTATGGGTGAAAACCTCCCAAGTCGTCGCCTTCAATCTTCAGACAAAAATCTGCTTGACATCTACAAGCCTAACAAAAACTATGTTCAAAGTATATATTCCCACTGTGTAGCAAAAGTTTGGAATATGTTCCCTGCACTAATCAGGGCAGTACATAACAGCCATTTATTTAAGCTGCAACTAAAAGAATGTCTCTCTGGCTCCTGGCTTTGCACTTGCTGCTCTTCTGTTTAAACTTTTAGCTACTTCTCCTCTAAAACCTATATAAATCTTATTTCTCCTTTTCCTTGCTTTCATCTCTTACACAAAGTTTTGCTTTTACTCATTATTTTTCTACCTCCTATATCTACCTCAATTATTACTTCTAACAAATACTTTTCCTGACTCTTCCCTCTCTTCCGGTCCTTCTCCTTATCCACCATTTGAATTTTTCCACTGTCACATTTGCTTTGACTCAGTAATGAAATGCTGCACTTATAACATCAGCATGTTTCAGTGCTACATTATATTGTATTTATCTTGTTTTAATGGTGTGTGTTATTATACATGTCATATGTGCATTCATATTTGTATTAATCTATGCATTTACAGAATACTGTAATATGATTTCAGTGTTTACCTATGTATATGTATTTTCTGTTCTTTTATTTGTGGAGCTTTTCTCCCTGGGTATTACCTGAAAACATATAAAATTGCAGAATCTTTAAATGTTTACTAGAGAACCTCAAAATCCAATATTTTGGTCATAGGAGTCTCGAGTGTAAGATACACTGATATACCACTCACCACACTGAGCAAGGAGAGGGTTATGGTCCATTGCCTATCAGGGGCAGTCACTGAACCACAAGCACCAGTATTATTTAGTCATAGTCCATGTGAGCATAAATGACCTGGGATATAGCTCCATAAACTCTATGAAGAGATTGACATGATGGAGCTCTCCAATTATTTGTCCCAGACAGGTTTGAAACTAGCAGTGAGAAGCATTCTACTTTCTCCAAAGCTGATGCCACAAAAACAAATAGAAGATATTGTCTTTCCACTCCCTGCAAGCTCTGTTCACTCTGGAGAATATAGATGTCTGTGTAGTTACTGAGACAAGCTATAGAAAGTACACTGAAAGAGTAGGTCTATAATGCCTTCTAAACTAGCTAATATTTAGAAAGAGACAAAGAGTGGAGGTGTCTCTAATTACATCACACTTCAAGGTGGTTTAAGCAATATGATGCACTTGAGCTACCCCATGTACATCTCACCATAACCAAAATTGGGAAGCTGCATGTTTGGTAAATCCAATGTTCAGACAAATAAGCAATGGATGAAAAGAACAGCCCACTTTCTCTCTTTCTCTCTCTCTATATATATATATGTATGTATATATATATATATATATATATATATATATATATATATATATATATATTATATATTTTTTGGGTGCCTTCCAAATGCAACCTCTATTCCATCTGGCACAGATATCAGCATGCCTAGTAACATTATGATGAAGTCTTAGAGGGCTATACTTTCTAGAATGTGGCAAAAGAACACAATGGTTCAAAAAAACAAGACTATATTTACAGGATGTAAACTCTTAGTGAATTCATATGTAATTAATCACCAGGATTTAATAAAATCCATGTAGGCTCTGTGTAGAGCCTACATGGAATATATCTATGCACATGGCCACAGTTCCCACTCAACAGCATGCCTTGCATATTAATGATGGTGTGCTGTCAAAGGACAGCATAGGAACAGTGTTACTGAATCAGAGTAGGTAGATGTGTACAGGCTACCCGTGGTTGTGGATGGCCTGCACTGCTTCTCGCTACTGCTGAAATGCTGTGTATTGGGTCAAGTGTATAATATTTTTTTTTAATTTTTTTTTCCATTTTTTTACATGTTTGCATGGGGTAGTGAGGAGAGCACTAATGCCAAGCTGTGTTCACATATAGACAGCTGACACTTGCCCGATATCTAAACATAGAAAGCAGATGTCATTTAATGTCATAATTATGTATTTTTGCAATTTAATATATTTTTGTATTTTTTTCTGTTATTTCTTTAATTGCTGGTTGCACAGCATGGAGCACCTCAGTGCTGGGCAGTTCTTATGCATACATAGTCGACAGTTGCTAGACATCTAATAATAGAAACCAGATGTCATTATTTGTGTCTGGGTTTATTTAAGCATGTTTGTGTGGTGCACAACAGTGCTTAGCAACACTAACAGGTAGCCTAGTAGTATATGTGAAGGTATACTAGCTTTCTTAATATCTAAGTGACTAAATAGGTAGCAATACAGACTAATGTTTAGTAGGTCCTGAGTTTGAGTCCATAGCAATAATAAGATGTGTGTAATTTAATTTATTATATATGTTTAATTTTAAAAACAAAATTTATTTTATTTATTTATTTGATATTTGTTAACCGGGTTTGTCCAACTGAGTCAGAGGCCCATTTTCAGTGGAGACCCGAGGAGAAATGCTCCAGAGATTTTACAGACACAAGAACAAATTTTTACATAATTAATAATTAATTGGGGCACAATTCAAAAAGCAATAGTAATGTAAATTACAGATAATTAAGATGTACAGAACAAAATGCGAATAAGATAAGAATACAAAGCATAAAATGATAGTAGTTGTAATATCAGCAATGTTTTATTTCCTTCCTTGTAGCAGACAAGTAAAATAGAAAATGAAACATACCTCAAAAAAAAAAGAAAAGTTAGCATAGAGCAAATCTGTGAAATATGGCACTGCTGTCATGGGCTGAGCACTGCTTAAACCTGCTAATGGCTACTTTTCTTTGCATGGTGCTAAGCTTAGCTAAAACCTTGTTTGTGCAAATTTTCAGGCTGCTTAGCTGGTCTGTGCTGTGCAAGCACTGCAGCACTTTTTTGAATGTTACTCAGTGACATGTAAGAGTGGGAAAACAGCCTATATTAAGTGCAATAGGTGGGAATGCTGCATCATTCCTTGGAGTGTAATTGATCGTGGATATAGCAAGCAGTGTTGGTGAAGATGCATGCTTTCGGTTGCAGAGATGGGGTGTTCAGGAGTCCAGGGTCTTTGTTGGGCTCCTGATGAAAAATGATGAACCCAGGCTGCTGCAGGGCAGTTTCCCAGGATTGGAGTGTAAGGCAGAGGACCAGCTGGCCAGGGAACTAACTAGATTTACTGGAATCCCCCACACAAGTGAGCAGTTTTGTCACCATTATGATGACCTGATGAGGAAAAAGAGGGGGACCTTGGTCACCTGGGTCCAATAAGCTAGAACTGGAAATGCTCCACAAATATGTAATTATGTTTTCCTCTATTTTACCAATATGCAAGCTGAACATATGCAAAACTGGTATACATAATGGTGTGCTTCTCTACCAACAACTGCAGCTGAGAGGGTTTACAATGTTGAGTCCCATGCTAGGCCCCTGGCCAGCTTGCACTGTGAGTGTGGTATGTACAGATTTATTATGCTACCTCTAGTGCAATAAGCAAGGAAGAGTAGAGCTTTTACTGCAATAAAGTATGCACCATAAAAACTGTAGTGCAATAAATGTACACATAAAACTGTAGTGCAATAAATGAACAATAACAACTGTATTGAGATAAACAATAAACGATACAAATAACAGTAAGCAAAATGGTGTACAGCAGGATTTTGTTGTCATAATCTCTGCAGTTGAGCTGTATGCATTGCGTATTTATGCTGCAGTCAAGTGTAACATTGCAATAGCTGAAGAATGAAAAAGTAATGGCCTGCAAACTGTATTGTTGAACTCTTAGCATGACCCAAGGCAGTCTCCAGGCCAAAATTGGTCACATAATGCTCTCTGTTCCTCCTACTTCAGGAAATAAAGGTATATGGCTGAGGTAGCCCAGTCTATGGGCAGATATTGTGTGGACTTCAAAGACATTTATCAGCAATACCAATAAAGTGTTAAGCAGCATTGTCCATACAGAAATCTGTTTTAATAAATGCATTATGGCCATATTCCATGCATGTGTGTTCTACTGTCACTGCAGTCAAGTACAACACTGTAAGAGTTCTAGAATACAGAATACATTCAGTCACATGATGCCTCTTTTTCTTCCACTCCAGGAAAAATGGTATATGTTATATGGTTGAGGTAGCCATTGTTATGAGCAGATATGAGTATGCTAACATTTCACAGACAGTTATCAGCAGTACCAATAAAGTTAAATTTATTGCAGATGTCCCCTGCAGTTACAAGTATTAGGTTTTAGTCCCATGCCTGCCAGCTCAGGCATGATGGATGTCTAGATTATGTACTGTACACAAACATGGCTCTCAAGTGTCACAGTTTTATGTAATGTAATTAAAACTGCCTAATCCATCTATCACTGGATTACCAGAAAAATGATTACCTGGAATGCAATGTATTACCAAATCTGCTTATAGAACACCTTGGTAGTTATAGACATCCACATTATTTGAAAGTGTTCGATATAGTAGTGCACCTGCATTTGTTATTGCTTGGCCCATATTGACCCATGCTAACAGCTTGAGCGGTATGTACATGCTACATCAGCTATAAGAGAATTGTAGTCACCCTGCTCAGAACTGACACTACATACCTGTAGAGTATTTAGTATCAGTGTTTTCAGGGATATGATCTCCGTTCTCAGTAATGGATTGTTTCTCACTCACTCTTCCCACCCTTTATCTTAATTTATTTATTATTTACATTTATTATTATGATTTAATATTAACATACATTTTTAAAACTATATTTTTGCAAAATGTGATATAATGTTGTTATGTGTTATTATCACTATTAACATACTTGTTAAACTAACTATTCTGTTGCCCTTGTGGTTTACTTCTTAGCGACATGCTGTTACTATACTGACTTTTATGTTATTTGCTGTTGTGCTACACATACTATACATTAGTATGTATTTGGATGAATGAAAATGATGTTCCATTCTGTTAATATTAATAATGGTTTGGTTATTACTAATCTTAAAATATTGCTATGCCTCAGTCATCACAGCACATCAAGGTAGGCCGGTTCTGGCTGACCCCCTACCTTTCCTCAACTGGCCATGGCACCAGGTCCCAGCACATCTGGGACCCAGACCAGTCGTGCCTCCTCTGCTGTCCTTGCACTATCACTGCCATCAGGTAGTACTATTCCATGGGATGGGACCTGGCCTCCCTGAGGGCATTATTGGAGGGGGTGTTATCATCTAGGATGAGCTAACAATTTTGGTGCACAGGATAGTCTACCATGGGTTTGACCTCTGCCTGCACCAGATTGAGGACTTGCAGGCAAGCCTAGTCTGGCAGCCTCGCACCAGTGCCCAACCTCCAGCACCACCATCCCTGGTGCAGCGAAGGAACAATGACGACATTCCCATGGGTGGGGATGTGAGTCATACTGCTGCCACAATACCCTCCCTATCCAAGGTGCTCACACCCTCATGTATCATACACTGCCCATATCTGTTGCATTGTCTGTCTTGTCTGTCTGCCAATGCATCCTCACCTACGCAACCTAACCTCCCCCACATGTACCTATGTCCTGTCCCTTTCTCCAACATTCAACTCTCACCTTAAAAAAAATGGGCACCTGTCCCAAAAAAATATTTACCAATACATAGCTCTCCATTTCACACGTGTCCACTGGACAGACGTAATTTGGTCCAACTGGCTTGACAATGTATTTATGTTGTCCTTATCCCTCTCGTAATTTGGTCCAATTGGCTTGACAATGTATTTATGTTGTCCTTATCTCTCTCTCTGGGGTTATGAGTTCAAAGTCATGTACAAATTCTGTCAAAGTGCACACTTGTTGATGTACAAAAAAATGGATAGCTATGTTTCTTTCCTACACCTTTCCTGCACATCCCTACCTGTCTTTCACTATTTCCCCCCTCTCTGATTGCACCCCATATCACCACTTTCCTATCTCCACATTTTTCTTTTCTTTATATTTTTTAGTGTGTTGCTGTACTGCAAGTGACATCATGCAGCTTCGCTCAGCTAAATAGAGCTATATTGACTATAAGTGTTTTTAAACTTGTAATACACACTTACAAAATAAACATCTTTCCCATATTTCAAACCCAAGACCATCATACCTGCAGATTACTGCATTAACCTCCCACACCACACAACTCTTATTTAAAGCAGGTGGTTTAAAGAAAACATAGTAATTGCCAGTTACAGGCAAGATGTGTATGTTAGTGCAGCTGTGCACTGCACCTCACAGCCCAAACTTGATTAAAAAGTAATGGAAAAAATGGGAGTGTACCATGGACTCTAGTGCAATAGTGCACCACTAGAAAGCCAAATACATAAGAATGGATTTAAGTGAGGCCTGAGATAGCAGGTAAATGTTCTGTTCAGCAGCAACACGTGAAAGACTCCTGCTAAGGCATTAATAGCAAAATACACATTAAACTGGGATGCAGGTGCACACATACATCCATAAAAAGCCATACACATACTGATGGATGTAGAAAGTGTATGTCACAGTTTGTATGTGTGCACAGATGTCTTGCAAATACACCTGCTGCAGCAGTGCCTCAGTACCTTAGTCTGTTAATCGCCTTTCAAATGACATTTTGCCACAAACAGTCCTGGGTTCAAATCCAGTGGTGTGTAGAACTGAACTTACAGTATTGTGAAAGCAGCAATTGATGACTGAGTCATGCACTCTTTATCCATACAATGCATTTCAAATGACATCTTCTTTTCACTAATGGAGGTCACAGGCCTGCAGGTAGGAACATACTTCACACATTCCTATAACAAAACTATATGTGCATAAAGTGTCATGTCATGCATTTATATGCATTCACTCAAAATGTCAATGCAGGTACTGCAAATGAGGGTCACTAATATCAGAGTGCACCATACAATCCTTCCAAATTCACTGTGCAGACTATCACAGCTGCACATCTGCCATACACATTGAAAGTCCCTACTTGTAACAAAGCTGCTCTCATACACTCTGCAAATTACTTCCAGACTGTAATACATGGCCGGGCAGTTGCCCAAATGGTGCATATATTCTTATATTTATACCCCATCTTACCCAAGAACACACCAAACATGTTACCTAGTACTCTGTTAGTGAAACCATTGTCTAACATACTTACCTTAAACACATGCCTTATTTGTAGTGGAAAGGGTAGCCTCACTCTGGCTCTGTCTGTACAACAAGGCTGACACAGCTCCCGCAGTTACACCTACAGCTTGTTATCCACCAAAATGTTCACACTTTCTGCCTATGTCTGTAATCAGTAGCAGCAGCGCATACATCTCTATGGTAAGATATCTGCTACAGACCTACCCTCTGCAAAGATGTAGTAACCTCACTCCAGTAATGTCTAGCACAACATATGAGAAGGGGGCCGTAATCTACATGAAGGCCTTATATATTGTACAATGGTTGCATGTCATTGGCTGATGATAGTGCAAATCAGCTGTATTAGCTGCAATTTGATTTCAGACCCACAGATTGATTTAGAGGGAAAAAACTGCTGATGAGAAGCATGTTTAAAAGGCAAGCAGCTGGCTATGGGGAATCAGTCTATATGAGACTTTCCTCACACAGAGCACGCCTTTGAGAAAACTTTACTATCACTGCATATCAACAGAGGAGTACTGCACTCCATCAGGTCTGTAACTGATTTTGTGTACAACAAAATGCAGATCGGTGCATAGAAGTACAGGGAATAAGGAATACAGAATTAAGCCTGTCTTACACCCGTGATAATGACATGTCATTAATCTTCTGCTGTCTTACACCTACACAGGATGGTACTAACCTTCAAGGTTGCATTGTCTGTTGTCATTGTGGCACACTGGCCTTGTTGGACTATCCCTTTATAGTGGTTGTAATAGCCCTGTGCTAATTGTGTGGCACTGTTCCTATGATGTATTATCAGGGGGTTGCCTGTAGGGTACACACCACAGTAGACCTGAGTGTTGGGTGTATGATCATACAGCAGTATCTGTCATGGCACACACAGGAATACATGACTATTGCTACTATCTCAGTTGTATCCACACACTTAGTATGTTTGGACACTGTGGAGTATGATATGTGTGAGCAAGCAGTGAATAGTGCCAGCCAGTTTGTCCTTGCTGTATCTGTACATAGTGTACTTCCATGTATGTGATCCTGTAATGTGTCCCCTTTTTTGTCTTTCAGTACTCATGTATCATAGATGACATGCACCCTTCTCTGATGCGGAAAATGAAATTATATTGCAAGGACTAAGGCATCATCATCACATCCTACTGTCCAGGGGAGGGAAAACAGGGAACAGTGGGCTGCATTGTGGGCAGACCTTGTCCGTGATGTGAATTTCATGGGCCATCAGGGCAGGACATATGAGCAGGTTCAACACCCTGCAGCAGACATTATCAATGCTGCATGATGAAGGGCAGCAGACATAGCCAGGGATCATGCTATCACTGGTGGAGGGCCTACAGCGGAACAACCACTCACAGCCACTGAGGAATTCCTGGTGAACTTAGGCACACACAACAGCACCCAGACATCCATCACACTATACATCATGGAGGTGGGTGCCAGTTTCCACAGCAGAGTAGCCTGAATGTAGGCTTACTGTGATCAGCATTGTAGTACTGTAGCAGCCAGTGTGTCAGGCTGCACATACTTCTACATGGGTATCAGGTCTTTATTCTTTGGGGGGGTTTACCTCAGTTGTACTCTCATACTCAGAATGTGACCCATACAACCAGTAACACAGTAAGTACTGTAATTGTGAGATATATGGATGTATTACCTTGTTGTGATGCAACATGCATAGGTACTGACATTACCTCACTCTCAACTATGCACAGGTCCATCAGGTACTGGCCAAGGCTGTGGTCCTGTTCCTGGTAAGCATTACACTGTTTTGTTAAGGAACATTAACATTTTATTAATGTTAAAGGCCAGAATAATGCACTATTTCAACATAATGTCATGTGTTAACAAGGTAGAATGTTTTTATCTTCCATTCTCGAACAGGTACATAATGAACTTAGAGGGGCTAATCACAGGAGTGTAGATGAATAAATAGAAACACTTTGCAGTGACAGTTAAGACAAGGTAAGCCTCCTGGTTTAAATAAGGCATTTACTCTAAAATTCCTTTTAAAACACAAAAGGTTGAAAGGACATTAAATAAGCTGTGAAACTTGTATATCAATATATTTGTTATGATAGATGTACTGGGTTTTTATGTGTTGTTTTATCAAGTATAGTGTCATATTGCTTAATTAAAAGGTGAATCGTGCTGGTCATGTTTTACTTGATTTACTTGAAGTGATTGTTATAAAGGTCTTGAGCTGAATGTGTATTTTTTTTTCTGAGGAAGTCTATTTTGGATGAAAGTGAAGTGGGAAAATTTGACTGCTAATCCAGTTGTGGGTCTTTGTTATTAATAGTATTGGTAGATGTTTCATAGACAATAGTGCAGGTATTCATGTACCGCTTTTTTCTTTCTTGTCACAGGTGACCAGGGGGGATGGTCTCTGGCCCCTACACACCCTGATGTCAGTGTTTCTTCAGACTCTGATAATGATGATGGCCACAGTGAGGCACAGGTGGGGGTGTTGGGGCCTGAATCTGTCCCAGAGGTAGACATCCATTTTCTGCCTCTATTGTCACCACACACAGTCAGTATGCCCACACATACCCAGTCCCAGAAAGACAGTCAGAGTGGTGACATTGAACAGGAAAGTGTGGCAACCTTGGCTCCAGTGAGTGTAGACACTGGCCATATTCTGAGAGCTGTTGATGTCCTAAACACGTGCATTGACAGGGGTGCTTGTAAGAGGCCTGCTGTCCATCCACCACCTGCTGCAGGTGTCACATTATGTGTCACTTGGCACATGTTTCAAACCATCATGGAGGCACAGACATACTATGAAGGAAACATCAGATGTATACTTAGGGTTATGGATGCAGCACAGTCTGACACCTGTGACCACTTCCACCTCACTGGTGACACCCTGGATTGGATGACTGGTGTAGTGGACAGAGGGTAGGCTAAAACAGATTCTGTCTTGGACCACACATTGTCTGTGCTGGAACATGTGGTTGGATATGAGTGTCAGATTCATCGATGTAGGTCAGCAACTCCATCTGTTGAGAGTCCACGTAGCCGTGCACAGTCACAGTCGCATAGTGGCAGTACATTCAGCACTACAGAGGGGAGTGTGCTGTCCACACCACAATGCAGCAGGCAATGGGCTCATGGCCCTGCGCATTCCCATGGGAGACACTGTCCTAGCAGACAGCTGTCATGGACATGTACTAGCACCACTTCTGACCCTGGACATGGAGGTGCAACTCTTGCACAGCCAGTTCCCATGTTTGGGGCCAGAAATCATGAGCTGTCAGCTCTACCATGGATGGCCCAAAGCTGGCTAACATACACACATGTAGGGCTAGCACTGAGCTTGACTTTGTACATATACACACACTCACACACCATTGTCAAGTGCAGGTTACATACAGACACACACAGCACCTTTCCATAGTCCATCTTACCTGCTATCCTTCCTGACTCACACACATGCTGTCAACTTTATGGGTCAGAATAGGCCTCCTGCACCCCCACACAACACCCTGTGCAAGTGATAATACATGTACCACATTCCTGACTTCCCCACCATCAGTGCAGGGAAAGGAAGCTATGTGTCTGTTGCACAGGGTGACTATATTATTTGACATGTACTTTTGTAATGCATTGTTGTTTGGCATGCCACTTGTAGTAGTTACTGACAGATTCTGTATGTTGGCATCTGTCATGAGTACACTACATACTGTTGTGTACCTGATGTAGTAATGGCTGTACAGTTACATGATGGCAGGTGTCACAGACTTGTTTATGATTCTGTTTCAGGAGTCTGTTGGGGTAACCTATGGATACACAGCAGCAGTAAAGCAGCACAGGATGGCAATTCAGCACAGCAGAAATATGTCTTCTGCAAGGTACAGCACTATAAGTGCACGGTTCCATAGATTCATATGTATATAAAAGGCTAACAAGGACAATGGCAACATTCAACATATTCAAGCATCCCTAATCTGTAAACAGGTCTGCTACCCTTGGTAAATGTCACCAGGGTTTTGGGAACTCGTGCATCTACAAGCTGTGATGATGGAGATGACCCATCTACAAATACCATGTGTCCAGCACAGACAGTTGCCCAACAGCCATTATGATTGTCATCTTCTGCATCTTTTTTATATCCTGTTCATGCTGTGTCAAAGCAGATGCATGCTGCACCTGCATGGGGGGCCTGTTTCATGTACTGCATATGTACTGTCTGTGTTACACACCTTCCTCTCCAGCATGTACTATGTATACCACAGTGATGTTGTGGATGTGTAGAACAGGTGAGACACATGTTAGTCCTGTCATGGATATGTAGGAGGTACACAGTGGGATCCAACACCTCCTTGTATGGAGCCAGACACATCCCCTCCAAAGAATTTAGGGGCCAGACTACACATGTACAGTCGTGACATGGACTCCATAGGACATGTTATCTAAATTGTGTATTGGTGTACCATGGCACCTGTGTGGCTGCTACACTTGAATGATATGTCTGTGTATTGACATAGCAAGGGTGCCATTGCACATAATGATAGCTGTGATGACTGCCACATTCAGTATAGCAGTGACAGTCTGAAATATACATCCCAAACCTGTCTGTGTAGGGAGTACAACAGTGAATGCATCCCTACATCTTCCTGACCAGTGAGAGTCAATGGCTACATTACTCTCTGTGTCCATAACTACATGTGTAATGGCTCAACCCTGTGCAGTGTGTGGATGCTAAAACATTTTGCAGGGGTGGATGATGTCCCAAAGGATAGAATTGTGCAGTCATTGGCAGTTAGTCTTTGTCAGTGCCTCAGATACAACCGACTGTGTTTTAGGCCATCCTGGATAACTTTTGGTTCTGTGTGGCAGTCTTTGACAGCTCCCAGTATGCAATGTTGCTAGTGTACTCAGTCAGAGGTCACTGGCAGTGCCTGTGACTGCTGAGAAGGAATAAGTTAGACGGGGCACTCCAATGATGGAGGATGGTGAACCCCACTGGTGACTGGCATCATTACAGAACTGGTCACCCACTGCTATTTTCCTAGAGTATGACTGTCAGACACTTGCCTATCCACCAGCTGGCATAACACTCTGTACATGGCGTGCACAGTTTCTAGTAAGGCCTGCTGGCCCAATATCATCATACACATTTTCAGTCCATGGTTGGTGAAGTGAGACATATGTCCGATATCCAATGCATAATGTAACAGTCAATGGGCTCCTCTGGTTACAGTTGGTAGGCATGATCTGGCCTTGAACAAAAGTAACATTGTTTAGTCCAGTTTCACTAAGTGTATAACAGTTTCAGTGCCCATATCTATGCTGACTCCTATCAGGGCATTTCAGGTGACATGCCTCAGAGATCTGGGGACACCACTTAGCATGACCTGCTAGTAGTCCTCTGTGCGAGTAAGTGCTGCTGATACCTCCAGTAATGCTGCAGGATGAGAGTCATGCAAGATGTCTTTACAGAGCACAGACAAACATGTTAGGGAAGTGTAATATGTATACATTGTGTTGCTTAATCGTGCTGTATCTCACTTACCGAAAGGATGGTCAAGGTCCTTACCTACAATATCCTGCAGCAGTGCCATGACATCCCCACATGGGGAGCCAATGTAGTGCATCATGTGTTTACCAATATGGGTGACCAGTATAGCCTCTCCAATGTGAGTTACTCCCTGGTGGGATTTGGCCACAGATCAGGCTCCTTAGAATTTCTGGCATGTACCCCCCTTACAGACAATACAGATATATATGTCAATACATTTATTACCTCCTGTGGGATGGTTGACATAGCATGACTGCACCTACCCCTTCAGATGGGAAGGTCAAATATGCAGGGCTCTACACTCATGCATGATGACAGCAGAATTACAACTGCAGGAACTTGGCTGCATGTGACAGGAGGGAAACAGTCTCATCATGCCTCAGCAAACTTGAGTTGTGGACACCTGCCATTAGCAGGCTTTACAATAACAGGTGGACAGTGCTGTGTGACAGTTGTGAAGAGGATGCTCCCCTAACATGGAGGCACTACTTCTTCAGCTAAAAGGAGCACATAGTGTTGTGATGTTGAATAGACATGGTAAGAAGCAAAAGTATCCACCCACGCAAAGCAGATCCACAACATACAGTGTAGTGACATGTGACACCTCAAAGTACAGGCCCAGATTGTCAGTGAACTCATACATCATGATGCCAAATATGATGGGTCTGTGCTCATACCTAACCTGTACCCCCACACAGTCTGTGTCAACTACACTAAATTGTCCCAACCACATGTGACACATGACATTCATACAACCTGTCCCATAACTTCCATATTTACAGAAAAGTTCATAACTGGCCTCTCATTGGCAGATACACAGCATCTATTGTACATACTAACATTCTAAGCTGCATCCCACATGTGATCCAACAAGGATGATTATCACCATTGGGACACTCTTGAAATTATACCGACACTACTGCCGGCATATCAGCTCAGTGGACAACGGCAACTGTTATAGCCTTGCACAGACGTGGTGCATCTACTGACTGACATAGCTATACACCTCTTTGTCTGAGTATCCATATCTGTATGGCTGTAGGGGTGATAATCATGGAGCTGATCAACACACATATATGTGATCTACACACAGTTGACTGTACACAGTTTGCATGTGTGACAGAGGGAGCATGACTGTTACACATGGTGGATATTTCTGAGAAAGTCACCATGGACTTGGGTGAGGGTACATCAGGGCATACAACCTCCTAGACTCAGCCAAGCTGTCTGACTATATCCGCTGCTCAGGCAACATTTACATAGCACCCACTTAGGCATCCATGATACTATCATTTTGTGTCACTAGGTGGTCCATTGCTGGCACACATATGCAACCTAGGGTCATCTGTCCCCAATAGCTGATCAGTCAGCAGCAGTGCTCAACAGGGCTCAGTCCTGGGTCCTCTACTGCTTGGAATACATTCAACCACAATACATGTGACTACTGACTGACTGTGGCTAACAATGTTGGCTGATGCCTGCAAATTGTGAGCACTCATAGAGTCTCTATGGTTTGTCACTATCCTGAAAGAGGGTATAGCAAACACATGCCTGTTGACATAGTAATGGCCATAAACTCCATGCAAATATATATGTAGTATCAGTTCCATCAGTCAGACCTATGTACCTGGTAAGAGGCACATCAGTCACAGCATGTGATATACATACTCAGGGGTGAAAAAACTGGGCACACAGACCTGGCCACATAGATTTACACCTAATGTGCCTCAGATCATCCTGTCTATACAGTGGTATGGCAGGAATCATATGGCATAGCTGAGGCCACAGTCACCTGTAAGTGACATGCTCATAACTTCCAAGTACTCTTCCTTCGGCATGCCAATATCTGAGTGCAGTGCTCATTTGATGATGTACCTTTCCAAGCAATACTGGCAATAGCACACAACATTATGGTCCCTCACAAGGTCACTTCATGTCCAAAATATGTGTTCAATGGGGAAAGCCTCCAATGAGTGTCATTGTCACCTGTGGCATATAGATTATGCAGATGTGATCTGTGCCTTGCATATGGGACAATATGTGACCCTGATTTATTGCATATGCTGCCTATCTGTAGGAGGCATAGATGGATAACCCACTGTAATGCCTTTAACCTGTTGGTACTACATGCTTGTGGGAGATATTTGTCTAGCAGACTTAAACACACCCTTGAAACAGAACCCTACCTAATAGCACACGGAGCACCTCAGTGCATTTCACCACATGCCATCTGTATGATTGGCTGGGCAACCATCTTCTCAACACAGGTCATCTGACTGTGTCACTCCTGGACTGGGGCAATATGTGCTGATCCTGTAACTATGGAAATAAAGATGTCTATGATTGTGAGGGCTATATGGTCATTATACTAGTGAAGTTCAAACATCGTATGGTTCCATAATATGATGTCAAGTGCTCTAACAGGCTCACACACAAACATAGCTACATTGAGGCTAGCACCACTTCCAATCACTGTGTACAGGACACAGCAAGACACACATGTAGTGCAAGTTGGCATTATGTAGATGAGAACACTTACCTATGTAATGGACACACTACAGATCATGGTAAATGAAGCATGCAACACACCTCATGTCTGCTAATACTATCAGGTCTGGGCATATTATGCTTGATGATATCAGCAGGCCTTGTTGTGGTCAGTCCATTGGGGGTCGCATCACACACTGCTAATAAAATACTGCAAAGCCATACTTATTCCTTAGATACCAACATGATCATATTTATGCCGTATGGCAACATACATGCTCCAAGAAGCCTGGCGTGAGATTAGAACCCTTACCTATCTAGTCTTACACAGTATAGATCACTGTATTGATTGTACATGCCAGGGCTTAAGTCTTGATACTGCACTGTCATCTAGTAGTCTAAAGATGGATGACATCATCAGGCCTTGTAGAAGAGGACAGTGTGGAAGCCAGCAGCAAGTTACAAGGCCAAAAAGTGCATAACCATTTCAGGTGGTTAGCCCATGAGGGCATGACAGCTGTTTTGGAGGGGGATACACACACACACGTACTCCAAGTAGCCTGGAGTGAGATTAGAACCCCTACTTATATAGTCTTAGGCACTATAGATCACCATATTTATTGCACATGCCACGAATTGTCTTGATACTACACTGTCAGCTGGTAGTCGTAAGGTGGATGACATCATCAGGCATTGTAGAAGAAGACAGTGTGGAAGCCAGTAGTAAGTTACAGGGCCAAAAAGTACATAACCATTGCAGGTGGATAGCCCTTGAGGGCATGGCAGTTGCTTTGCAGGGGTATACATATACATGCACACCAAGTAGCCTGGAGTGAGAGTAAAACCCCCATCTATCTAGTCTTCTTCACTATAGATCACAGTACTTTTCGCATGCACCACAGGTTGAGCTTGTATATATGATTGCAGGCACAGTACTTGTGCATTACACAAACTAGGCTTGTGTTGAACAGCATCTGTGGTCTGCAGAGAGATATTGCTTCATACTGTTATCTGCATCTAGTATTCTAGCAGTGAGATAACTGTTATTATCCTAGCGATGTGTGTACATTTTCCAATATGGCCATAGGTGGCTGATTGCAGTTAGATAGGCAAACATGTGGGCAGGAACAATGTGTCCTGTCCATAGGTGCATTCACAACATTATACCTCACACCACCTGTTCACCGGTGTCTCTCTTCATGGTGATATCCAGCAGGCAGGGGTCTGTAAGAAAGTGAATTATGTACGGTTGCGCCCTTACTTTGGATCTTTTGAGCAACAGTAGGGATATGTGATAATGCAGATTTACTCACCATTATTAGAGTATGTAGGACAATACAGACATCCAAACACATATTTATGTAATTAAAAGAGATGTATATATAAATGTAGCTTTGTGTGATATGAATATATGTTATGTAGATATATGGGGAGAGTCTGTGTATCAATGTGATATATATATATATATATATATATATATATATATATATATATATATATATATATATATATATATATATAGCTATATTTATCAGTATATATCTATTTGACACTACATAGCAATACATATACTATGTATGTGAGAGAGACATTGTGACAGATGGATATGTATATAAGTATATGTCTGTATGTACAGACATATCTATACATAACAGGTCAGTCTGATGACGAGGCAACAGAACTGTGCTCATTTTAACTGTTTGGGCATGCCCATTGTGACTGTCAGTACGTATAAAGTGACTCCAGGCCACACCTACCTGTACTCCAATCCGGGATTTTGTGTTACAGACTACACCTCTCAACTGTCCAGTGTTTCACAGAATGTCCAGAGTTTTGGCTCATAATTTTGGTCTGTTCCTCATAACATTTGCGGTTTTCTGGCAAATCACTCAGATGAACTTAGGATTGAAGTCACTAAATACTGACATAGATTTGTGTGTCTGGCTTCAACTCCTTCAGAAAACTGTCTGTTGAAACAAACCATGTTATTTTAGCAAGTGTTTACATTTACGAGAACAGTATTTAACATATGCCCCTATTTGTGGGCCTTTGTCCTCCCATTTTGCCAGGCTTTGAAAAGATTTTTTCCACTAAGAGTTTGAGAGTTACGTTACAGACATTGACATCTGTCTCTGTTTCTTCAGTACTGCACATCACTGAAAATGGCCATGGCATTCCCAAGCTGTCTGCTGTACTTAATATGTGACTGAAGTCCATAATGTTACACCACACATAGATTGACAGTCTGTGACAACACCAACGTGATAATACCTCACATGCAAAAGATGTGGCTATTTCCAGATTAGAAGCAGCAACACCATCACCCATGCTAACTTCACACAGACTGCCAGACACAGTGGAGTCATTCATCACACAGTCAACATTAAAAATATGTACATTGTTATTCCTGACTTATGTGTGACATACAGTGTGTGATCCAGTTTGGTGTTACAGCTCTGAGATTGGCTGGTCTGCTGATATACCATTGCTGACTTTCTGTTAAAGCAGTTAGATGAGAACACTGCTGTGTTGGGGGTGGAGGAACTACAGCACATGATCTACTGGGATAGGCAGTATTCCAAATATCATGTGACCACATCTCCCTTGACTGATGCAGTGCATATCCCAAACATGAGGCTCAGTGATTATTAGGGAACACATACTATTGGACTGGGTACCTGTAGTCCCATGAAGATCTACTTCTGTCCACAAAGCCCACTATATTTTCTTGCATAAATGAAGCAGATCCATACATACGATACCATATTTTAGTAATCTTTACAAGTAGCGTGTAGGTTGGAGACTTACCCTGCAAATGCAGCAGTTGATAGGACTGTGGTTCAGGGCTGACTCTGTGTGATGCAAGCAGTACACAGTCAATATATGGATAGATAAAGGTTGTGTGGGCTGTCTGGCATCAACAATTTTACTATATGTATGTGAGTAGGAGTGAGTGTGGTGTCAGTTCCGAGGGCCCTAGATTGTCTTTGAATGTGCTATGCATTGTCTCTTAGCCAAAGACAGGGCATACTAGGCATGCCTATGTCTGCCTACAGGGACATCATCAGGGGGTTTCTCCTCTGAGTCCTCCTGTGACTGTGGCTGTGGTGACCTAGGCACTGGTTGGCAGCTGTGTGTCCCTTCCCTTTGCTTATCCAACTGCAGATGTTTCTGCAGGATCATATTGCATAGCATGGCACATACTGTGAACATATGGACACATGTGGTTGGAGAGTACAGCAGGCTCCACCAGATATATCCAGGCACCTAAACCGTGTCTTCAGAAGCCCTAACACATGCTCTATGATGTTCCTAGTTTGTGTGTGTGTGCTCCATTATGGCATTCTTCAGTGGGTGTGTGTATTTCTGATGGGTGTCATCATCCATGGTTCCAGTGCGTAGCCAGCATCCCCCAGTAAATGGGCATGTGGGATGTCCTTCCTAGCAAATATCTGATACAGCAGTGATGCATGCTAGTTATTGGAGTTATGATAACTGCCAAACTCATGATAATCCCCCGAGCATTGCACACAACCTGGCAGTTGATGGAGTGGTCCCCTTTGTGGTTGAAGTAGATTGTACCATCCTCACCAGGTGGTGACTTGATATGTACATGTGTACAATCTATGGCATGCTGTACCTCAGGATAGTGTGCTACATGGTAGAAGTGTTAGATATTGCCCTCACCTCAGTAGTGAGGGAAAATAAATGTGCTCACTGGCATGTGGTAGCATGACATCCAGGAACTGGTGGAGTACCCTGGAAGCAGATGCCTGTGAGACCTCCATCATGTCCTCATTTGGTCTTAGAAAGTACCTGTAGCTGGTATCCTAAGGGCTACACATACTTTTGTTTTCACTGGGTGGGTTCCCCTCTGTTGGCTCTGGGTCTGAGTTGAGGGTGGCAGAGCTCAGTAAATTCTTGTAGTATGTCCCTGTACACCCTGTAGTGTTCTACAATCTCCAGCTCATGTAGCTCCTGGAAGGGTACTCTGGGCCTGAACACTCTTCTCCTTTTCTGATTAGCCCTATTGTCATCAGTGGCAGCAGCACCACTGACTTCAGCATCCAGCACATACAGATATAGCAGACCTGCAGCAGCAGCTAGCATTCTCGCAGTTAAAATTCCCCAAGTCTGTACTCCAAAGGTGCAGAGTATGGGGGAAAATCAGATTGTAGGATGTAAGCATACTTTATAGTGCTCTGCTGTAGGTGCTGACTGCGTGATTGGCTACTGGTGATGCATTCCACCTTCTTAGTATTTCATTACCATCATTTAACAGCCCTAGTTTAATTTAGACAGAGGTGAAAGCTAATTAATATGTCACCAGCTTTCAGATACACTCTGCAATGCTGTGTGCCACAAAAATGGGCTCCCTGGAGGTAAACAAAGCTTAGCAGTCAGTGTACACACCAACCAGCATGGCGGCACACCTTGGAAAAGACATTGAAACTTGCTCTCCTTAGGTAAACAAAGCTTAGAAGTGAGTGCATACACCCCCTTGCAAGAATACACTCAGTACTGTGGCATGCCATGCAAACAGGCTAAAATAAGCTTAGAAGTCATTGGACTGATGACAGCTACCTCCTCTTTAAACAACAACATGGTTCTCTGCCTACGAAGGGGATATGCAGACACAATTACCCCTTTGTGTTATTCAGTAACTCTACCTCATTTGCATAGGGATCCATGTTCACAGCCTGAAAAGTACATTCTTCAAAGCCCTACTATGTTAGCAACAGCATCAATGCACCATTGCGGATACTCCATGCATGGGTCCTGTAATATATTTCTGTCACATAATATTATTATTTTTTTTTTATAAAGCATTTTTCCACACTGTGGTGAGCTGCACAAACATGCTCAGATTATTAAAACAATAAATTTAAATTAAATGATTTCCTTTAATTTGTCAGACACACAGAGGATAGTTTCATTCATATCTGTACATGGTATGCCATTTCTGTCCATCTACCTACATTTTATAGGTTCATAAGTTCATAGTTGTGTACTAGGCTAATGGCCCTGGAGCCTTCACAAGCCTAGCCCAAAAAAACGTGCCCTGGCATCATGCCACCTGGTGTTATACAACCCCTTTTGTCTGTCTATATTCCTGTATGCGGAATTTTTCCATGTACATTATGGACACTGACACAGGTCTGCAAAGCTTCCAATCTGCTTGCTGGAGCACTCTACCTGCCTCAGTTGCATGAGATTCACCTGCATATGAGGTGATTTGCATGTCAATTAAGTTGCCATGTTGGCCTGCTCATGTGTACTGCTCAGCAGTGTTTACTGAATCTAAAACCTGCTTACTTTTATATAAGAAGCACAGCATAATGCCTACATGGTAAAAAGACTGTGTAGGCTTTTTTTTAAATTCACCCCAATATATTTTTTCAGAGTGTCTTTCCTGTAACTTTGATTGTCTTGCAGTTTCACAAGTTGTGTCAGGGTATCATTGGAAATCACATTGCCAAGTAAGTATTGGTTCATGTAACCCTAAGCAACATAAAATGGAAACTCTAGTACATTACAGCACAAGAATGCATTATGGCACGTGGCTTCTGCAACCACCCACCCCAAAGAATGAGTCTTCATGACACTGTACATACTGTAACATCAGGAAGGTTGAGAAAGGGACATTTTTTACAACCTATTATGTAGTGCACATCAGAAAATTACTTTATATGTGGTTTCTGTAGTGCGTATATACCATGTCCCAAAATGAGTATGCAAATTCTAAAATACTCCTCCTCATATGACAAATTATAAGCCTCCACATCCATTTATGTTTGTGTGTGTGTAATTATTGCATATATGGAGTAACCGAACTGTGGAGCAAAGCTGGACTGACACTGACTTGAAGTTGGGGTGATAGTGGTATCAATGCAGTGGGCTTGCTGGAACATCTGTGGAGTGTCTAGAGTTGATATGTGGAAATAGTTTTTGTATCTCTTAGTCATTGCAGCACTGTTTTTGGGTGACGGAGTCAAAGTTCCACTGTTCACCTACACATATAATTTGTGTGAGTGTGTGTGTGGTGTTGTTCACCTACACATATAATTTGTGTGAGTGTGTGTGTGGTGTGTGTGTGTGTGTGTGTGTGTGTGTGTGTGTGTGTGTGTGTGTGTGTGTGTGTGTGTGGTGTGTGGTGTAAAAGAACTGTGGAGCATATATGTACTGACACCTGATTGCTGCCCTGCTGAGGGGTCACTTGTGTAAGTGCAGTGGACTGACTCCAGTGCATAGGGATGAGAGTCCTAAGTTGATATCCATAAATTGTTTTAGTTTGACAAGCCTTTACAGCAGTGTTTTGCAGAGAGGTGGGAAAAGCCTCAAGTTGACTGGTATGTTGTGTAGGTATGGATGGCTGTGTGTATGTGGAAAGTAGAGATGTGCCTTTGTAAGTGTAGTTTAAGCATGGTGTGAATGTTATGCATTGTGAGATGGAGGATTAAGAGTAAAACTGTGCTCAGTGTGTCCCCAAGCAATTTCATCATTGCTTGACTAAGATACAAACAGTGCCCTGTTTGGAGTATGGAATCACTGCTACAGCTTCTTGCACTGCTTCAATAAATGTGATTTGGGGTAGTTGTAATGGAGAACAGATGATCAGGAATGTTGGATCTTTTATTAGCGTACCCCTCAATTGTTGATAATTTTTGTATATACTTTTGCTCTGACATACTACAATCTGTAATGCTTTTTGAAAAAGGTGTTGGATTCCCATGAACAGTCAGATGTCTTAACATGTGTGTAACAGGTCCTGATTCATTCAGTTCAGAAATAGGAACTAAAAGTATGACTGATCAGTATGTTTTTTACACTCTCTACTGTTGAAAAAGTAAACAGGACACATGGCAAATCCAACTGAAAAAAATAAAAATAAAAAACTGCAAGGAAAATCTAGCCAAGCTAGAGTTTTCAGTGTGTGACCCTTAAAACCTCATAAAAGAGGATTATGGATATATAAAAATAACCCCTTAAGGACATCAGGTGTTTCAGCTATATGTCGAGTCTGAATGCTCATGTCTTATTCCTGTTTACGTGTATTTACGGACAAATTCAGGCCAGTAAAGCCCCACTAGCAAAATATGTATCTGTTTACTATGTGATTTTATGATTTTAGGGTGAGTGCTACTATATTCCAAGTAGCTGTTTGAAGATGCAGTGAAAAGACATATATTCAAAGAGCAACTAGCAAGAGCTGGCAGAATATGCACTGATTTTCAACATTTAAAGCAAGAGATGGACAGGTTGACTCATGTTTCTGGATAGAGGTTATCCCCTTACTATCTTAGAAAATCTTGGTGAAGAAATACTCACAGGGTGAGTTAATAAATTCATACCTCTTTTAGGAACAGAGGACATACTAGATGAAACATCTCCTAGACTTTTGAAAGAAACCCCAATTAACTTCACCAGTTCTATGGTGATTCCTTTTGGTCTACATTCAAAGGAAATCAGGTACATTTTACTGAAAAACTGGTGTATTTTTAAAAGTAATCTAGAATTTTTGGCAGATCTGGGGTAATCACCAATATTTGTCTACAAAACAGGTAGAAACATTAAAAAAGTTTTAGAGCATCCAAAAAAAGACCTCCCCAGAAATACAAGTAGGGATACGAAATGCTGTGGCTTTTGCAACCAGTGTAACTACATACTACACAAGAATAAGGTTCAGATAGGGGTACCCTCCATCTATATCACATTGGAAAGTGGGAACTGTGAAACTAAGGGGGCTGTTTACTTTGTGGTCTGTAATGGATGCATACCTCTTAACCTGGAAACATCAAAACTCTAGACAAGCCCCATGAAAAATAGGTACACATCTTTACATCTTTTATTAACATAAAATTTTCATGCATAATTATGGAACTCCACCTGCTCCAATGGAATTGTGGGATACCAACCTTCAAATGCAAACTGAAGAACTGACAACGAAAATATGGCACCAGAGTCCCCCTGCAGCCACTCCAATGTCCCATTATCTGGCTATCCCCCCCCCCCCATTTATCATAAACACTAATGTGCATGCTGCTTTACTTCTACAATGATTACTTGGATTTTATTTATACATTTTCTATCACAATGAACAAACACTACTTCATTGATTCATAGGTGTGTACTAGGTAATGGCCCTGGAGCCTATATAAGCCTAGCCCAAGAAGATTTCCTGGCATCCTGTCTCCCAAAGTTAGTTCCCAGTGCTCCTGTCAAGCAAGGCCACTGAAGTGATCCCCGGGTTGAACTTCCTTATGCCCACCCACTACTAGACATCTGCTAAACAAAGCAATAATGTCTCAGCATTAAAACTTCTCTGCCCTTGAAACCCACATTAATTAAAATAGTATTTAAACCCACACCACATCCAAAGAAAATACATCTGGCCAGTGGTGGACAAAGATTACCTTTGGGCTGTTTTCAAATCATATGCCGCTTGCACACAAAACAAGAAACATCATGTGTTCTTTGATACACCTTCCTGACTTTCTTAAAGTATATTCCTTGTATAATACAGCACACTTGTTAGACTTAGAGCACATTTTAAATTTATTTTTGAACATTTTTCCAGTAAGCAATGAAACAAAATGCATGAACCAATAATGACAAAACTTCCCAAGTCAGAACGGTTCCATCATAAAAGTCTACTTCTATGCATGCGCTCTCACACACACACACACACACACACACACACATACATATATATTATATATAAAAACAGAATGACAGTAGTGTAAGCCATTGGCATCTTGCACAGCTTCTTGAACTTCATTTTCAATTTCAGTTTTTTGCTTGACTTACTCTGATTTGTGTTATCAGACCAACTCAATAGCTGTAAATGCACAACAGAATAAACTAGGTGAACTGCATGTTTTAAGACTTCAAATTTTTAGTCCAAGTACTGACTGAGCCTCTCCTACATTCATCCTGAAGCATCAAAACTATCACCCTAATCCAGGTGCTGTTAACTGGCCACTCTTGCTTCTCTGCTGTTTGAAGTGGAAAAATGTGTTTTATCTTGAATGTTGGAAAATGTACTGTACTTGTTTAAAAATAGGTTTCTTATAATGCAAAGAACATAATAATTCTGATTTTCTGTTCCTGAATTTGGGTTAATGATATTTGTTGCTCTTTCCACTGAGGCACAAATGCCATTGTCCTTGACATTTTCTCACTTCTGTTGCATATGTAGCTACACCCTTGACTTGTTACACCTACCACCTTTATAAGTACAACAACACGGTTGGGCGGCACAGTGGTGCAGCGGTTAATCCTGTCACCTCACAGCAAGAAGTTCTCTGGTTCGATTCTCGGTTGGGGTGCCTTCTTTGTGGAGTTTGCATGTTCTCCCTGCGTTCGCGTGGGTTTCCTCCGGGTACTCCGTTTTCCTCCCACATTCTAAATACATGCTTCTGGAGCATTTCTCCCCGGGCCTCCACTGAAAACAGGATCTGTGGAACCTAGTCAGACTTTCCCGGTCAACAAATGTTAAATAAATAAAAATAAATAAAAAAATAAATAAGACAGTACATTATTAGCAATACATCTACATACTCTGGGAGTAGAACCCACAGCCTTCTGCATCAAAAGCAAGTATTTAACCTGTTATGCTATTAACAATATAAGCAAACTCACCATAAACAACACTAAACTCCTCTTCCCCTAAAGCTCTCAGCTCCTTGTAAAATCCACTCGACACTCAAGTGTATCTCTCAACTTTGCAGCACAAGAAATCTGGAAAAAGCCAACATTTATTGGGGGAGGGACAAAAGCCCAAAATCCAGGGACACATTTTAAACATTGCTTTTATAATTTTGGAAAGTTGCTAGAATAAAATTCTGTGTTACCACCATGCATTTTACTGCCAAGTCTTGAACCCAGGACCCTGTGTAGTACAGTCAGGACAACATACTACTATGCCAAATCAGCAGTTTCCTGAAAGACTTAAAGACTGATTCTTAAATGGCCATCATTTAGTGAATTCAGTTCTCACTTCTCACCATAGCGCTTAACCTGTTAGCACAAAAAACCTAGACAAAGCCAATAATGGGGGAAATACAGAATTCAGTTCTCACTTCTCATAGCTCACAATGTCTTAGCACAAAAAACCTGGAAAAGGCCAATAATGGAGGAATACAGCCCAAAACAAAGGGACACATGTCAAAAACTGAACATATAAAGTTAGAAAATTGCTAGAATAAAAGGTTTTGTGTTACCATTTATTTTCTGAAGAATATGAAGTCTGAAATTCAAATGGCTGGCATTATTTAGTAAATTCAATCCTTCACTGATTTGCCAGAAAAATATAGATTTTATGAGGAATGAACAAAAATATGAGGCATAAATCTGAAATGTTTTATGAAGTGGTGGTGGGTAGGGACTTTAGACTCTTGTTACCTGTACCCAAGGTACAGGGCTTGAGCCTGAGTACCTCTAGCCACCAGGTATATTCACATGAGGCATTTTACACCCCATAATAAATACCTCTCTGCCATCAAAAGTAAATCTACAAGGAAGTCTGCTTGTTCCTGCAACCTGCATTCAAGCCACAATATAATAAATCTAGAAAGCTGCTGCATAAATCCGCAAAGAAGTCTTCTGTGTGTTACTGCATTGACACTGCATAATAAATACTCATGACTTCCACCATTCCTCATTCCCTTCCGGCTTGCTGGAGCAGCCGAAAATACATGTATGTGAGCCTATTGCTCAATTCCAACAGGCTAGCCTGCTGTTTCACGAAGCTGATGTCATCGAGCACATGATGACGTCAGCTCAAAATGCCAAACTAAATGTTTTTAAATAAAAAAAGCTAGGAGATTGGAAATTAACGGGTGCCACTCGGGAATTGTGGCACCTCATTATTTGGACCCCAATCATGGCACACCATTATTTTGATTATTTTGACCCCAAAACTCAGTAAAAAATGAGTAATTTGGTATGGTTGGGAGGTATGAATGGATGCAATGATTTTTACATAGACAAGATAGAAAGACAATTAAGCAAGAGGATTTAAGAGCATAAATATGCCATTTAAAAGAAAAATACGAATAACTCCCTTTGTAAACATTCTCTAGTATATACTACTTTTAGTAGATTCTACTTTGGTATACTTGAAGTAGCATCCCATTCATCTAGAGGAGGGGCATAGTTAGAAGAACTTGAAAAGAGAGAGCTTTTTGCAGTTACATTACCAGGTCTCACTGAGCATACATCTATTACTCCTATACTTAATGTAATGGCAGCTAAGCTTTAAAACACGAGTATGTTTTTTTATTGATGCCAGTTTTACTTTAAGAATTCTATAGTACTTCATTGGCAGTCATTTCTCACTGGCTGTTTTATTTTCAAATGGCTTTATATACTTTGATTATGCTTGCAAACACTGTTCCAATGAAGTCCTGAATCGTGGAATGAAAGCACTTAACCATGCTTGTTTATTCAATGCAAGTTTTTTATTTATCAGACTTATTATTATTTATTTATTTATTTACATTTGTTGACCGGGAAAATTTGACTGGACACAGATCCTTTTTCAGTGGAGGCCCGGGGAGAAAAGCTCCATAATAAAAACAACAATTAAAAACTCCAATCAATTACACGTTACAAGAAGTCTAGGTAGGTTTTGTTTAAGAACAGTAGTAAACAGTTATAATTCAAAATGAAATTAAATATTTAGTTAAATGGTACAGTATTTATATCATTGGTGCTTTAAAGACTAGCAAGAAGTTTCATGTATATTATTTCATCACTGGTCTACAATACAGTTTGTGCTTGGATTTTCTGTGTGTTTAAACTAGCATACATTATCTTGAAGGGTTTTGTGCTACTACAACTACTGCAGTTTTGCAGTGTGTTACTATCACACAAGCTGAAGTCAGCTACTTTTTCTCTTCACCTCATGTCAACCGAGGTACTATGTGAGAATTTGCTTTTTCTTAGTTTTGGTTTGACTGCATTTATACATGCTGGTTTTGTATTCCTATTGGTACGATAATAACCTGAATCATGTTTGTAATGAGAATTGCCCAGCTCCTGCCTCATGTTTTGTCCTTTATGGAACCATTGCACAATCACCCCAAGGCCCATAGAGCAATTCATTAATTAAATACTATAACTTTTCGGTCTTCCATGAATTCTGCGACTTCATTTCCTGCCAACATGAGCCTGTGTATTGGTACTCTTTTCAAACAACCTATTTTGAGCAGAAACAATTTTATTTTATACTAATTATTCTGTTTCAATGCCACAGACAAAGATACAGGGGAAAATGTACAAGGTAAGGGGAGTTACTGCACTCCTTAGGCAATCTTTGCAAAGACAAATTACAACAAAATATCATCTGCCAGATCTGTAATGGCATTAACAGTTGCTTTACCTTAAAATGGTAAACATACACAAACACTACTTAACTATTCAACAGAAACTTT
Source organism: Protopterus annectens (assembly GCF_019279795.1). Lineage (NCBI taxonomy): Eukaryota > Metazoa > Chordata > Ceratodontiformes > Protopteridae > Protopterus > Protopterus annectens. The sequence goes on from NC_056729.1 coordinate 901,279,165, forward strand.
GCTTTTGTCATTGCATTTCATAAGGCAAGGTCTTTCCACCACATTTTTGTTTGTTTTCAAAGTTGTTTTGCTCATCTATAAATGCCTAGTAAATTATTTATTGGAATTCCATTGTTTATTTTTTGATATGCATCAAACTGAGTAGAAGTATATTGACTTTTGAATGATAAATAAAAGAAACAATGTATCCTGATTGTAGTTTAACTTTATATTTGTATTATTATGTCATGTTAAGAGTCCATAGCACTTTATTGACAGTAAACCTAAGCAGGCTTTATTGAATTCCAATATAACAGAAATATTTATATGACTGTGAAAAGAGAAATATTTTATAGTTTATACTTTTCGAGAGACATTGATAAACTTTGTTCCAGTTTTTTACAGCACAAATATTCAGAATAAAAACTAGAGAAGATTGTTTCCCTGATTGCATTTTTTGTACAAGTACTATCATGATTTTTAAGTATCCAGTTCCCATACAGTCTCACAACAAATTGCTTCCACTACTCTATTACAATTTGTAATTAAGTCTTCATAAACATCATAATTATAATTATGTGAATTTTTTGATAATGTTCAAAAAAGTAAACAATGTTACCATTATATAACCTATTTCATCTTTCTCTCTCATCTCCACTTAACTTTAGGGCAAATTATTTGGCATTCCAAATGAGTTCCAGCATGAGATAACACATTAAACCCAGCAGATACTTCATGCCTGAAAACAAAACCCAAGAGAACCACTAGTTATTACTTGAGAATACTAATGCGTACTGGTAGAGTCCAGTGCCTTTTTCAAAAACGAAAGCACACCTGCAATGCTAAAACCCTTTTTAATGCACCTGCATGCCTGTCCAAGTCTGAGAGTAGTTTAAAGCATGCAGGATGACCATCCTACATGTCAAGTTTAATATGCCTTTCCCATCTGTTTTACATGTGCTTCTGCTGTGCAAGGCAGCTTTATGAACCTGCAGCTCCACCTGGTGTGATAGTTATAGTCCTGCAGTCATGTACAATTGTAATGTCCTCCAGGTGGAGTTGTGGTGCCAGATAACTTCCTGTAGGTGGAGCTGTGGTGCCAGATAACTTTGAGTGTCCTCAGTGTGCTCAGCCAGGGTGTGTTAACATCAGGAATGAGTAAAGAAATTATATAGAATATTGCAGAATCTCATTGTTTACTTTTGGAACAGTGGGAATTCCTTGCAGTTACATGTGGCTTGGTTCAAGGAACTGTTTTGGGAATACCCCATATCAGGGTAAGGTCATATCCGGAGCTATGGATGTCAATCACACTCATTTTATAGGTTCATAGGTTCATAGGTTCATACTAGGCTATCTGCCCTAGGGCATTTATAAGCCTAGCCAGAGTGTTGTGGCTTTCACCACCCCTTAGGATGAGAATACTTCGCCCTTTTAGGGTTTAGTTTACTGTGCCTCTGTCTAGTAGTGACACAGAGATGACCCCCGGGGTAAACCTATGATCTCCCATCCACTCGTCAAGATTTCTCTTGAATAGAGTTAGTGAGGGGCTCTGCCTAACATGGATTGGGATTCTGTTCCAGAGTGTAGGGAGCCTCTGGGTTATGAATCTGTCCCTCCAGCATGTCCTATTTATTTCAGTGTTGAGGTTTAAGTCTCTTGCTCTCGTGGCTCTGATTGATTTGGATTTTCTGAGGTGGAGCATGTCCATTAATTCTGGATTGGACATGGCCTTGTACGTCAGGCACAGATCACCTCTGAGTAGGCGGTATGCAACTGAATAGAGCTGGAGTTTTTTTCAGTCGGTCAGCATATGACATATGTTTAAGACCCGTTATCCTCTTGGTGCGGAACTTTTGGGGTCTTTCCAACTGCTGCAGGTGTCGGGTAAGATACATCCCAAATGGGGCATTGTACTCAATCATTGGCCTGATAAGAGAAGAGTACAGGGGCACAATGACCTCACTTGATCTAGATGTGAAACCCTTCATGATAAGGTGGGCAATATAGAAGGTCTTCCTAACCACTTTGGCAATGTGAGTGTCAAATGAGAGGTTACTGTCAACCTGGGTCCCTAGGTCCCTGATTACCTCTTCCATACTTAATGGATTACCACCTATGTGGTAATTTGTGGGTACCTTGTTTTTCCCAAAGGGTATAACTATACATTTTTTGGCATTCAGCTTAAGGCCATGGCTCTGACACCAATTATCCGTTTCTATGAGGCCTCTCTGAAGGATGTTTGTGTCCACTGGAGTATCAATTATAGCGCCCAGTTTGCAGTCATCTGTGAACTTTGTCAGCCACAATCCTCCTATGTTTGCCTGTACCTCAGAAAAATAAATGCCGAACAAGAGGGGTCCCAGGACTGAGCCCTGTGGGACACCGCTTGTGACTGGCTTAGAGTCTGACATAGCTCCAGCAACTCTGACCCTGTGGGTTCTGTCCTTGAGCCAGTTTGCAACCCATCTTGTGACATATGGGTTTACATTTAAGCTGGTGAGTTTGTCTATGATGCCCGAGTGGGGTATTGTGTCAAAGGCTTTTGCAAGGTCAAGGTAGGCTGTGTGAACTGCCTTATCCTCATCAATGGCCTTAGTGACTGTTTCAAAAAAGTCGACCAAGTTCAAAAGGCAGGATCTGCCCTTGACAAAGCCAAATTGGGTAGAATCCAATGTCTGTAGGTCCCCAATGTCTTTGTTTATGAGTTTCATAATGATCCTCTCCATAGCTTTGCAGACCAGGCTCATCAAGCTTATGGGTCGGTAATTTCCAGGGTCCGTAGAAGCATCGCCTTTGTGAAGTGGGACCACTGTTGCCGTATGCCATTCTTTGGGTACGTATCCTGTTGTAAGGCTAAGATTAAACAGCAGCCTTATGTGTGGGTTTAGTTCCTCTTGGAGTTCATGTAGTACACAGCCCGGGACACCGTCCGGTCCCATTGATACTGTGTTTTTAGCTTTAGAGAGGGCGGCTCTCACCTGGGTATCTGAGATGTTAGGGAGGCTACACTCTGCTGGGATAGTTATTTCTCCTTTTGGGGGGGAGGGGGAGGAGAAATTTGCACTGAACCTGTCTGCCAGAATGTTGGCAATGTCAGTGGGTTCAGTGTATTTTTTGTCATTTTGGACTAACTCTGAGCATATCTGGGAGTTTCCACCCAGGTTTCTAACATAGCTAAAGAAGGCCTTGTGATTGTCTTTTGTGTCTTTTGCGATTTTTCTCTCAAAGTTGGCCTTGGATGATTTTATGAGTGATTGTAGTTTTTTGCTAGTACTGATCAGAGATGCCTTCCCTTTTAGGGATTTTGCTCTGTCATGTAGTAGCTTCTTCCTCCTGTTGTAAAGTTTGTTTATGGCTGGGGTCCACCAGACCGGGCGCCTGCCTTTGGGGGAATGGGTCTTGGTTTTATTTGGGATTGCATGATCCATGCATTCTTGAAGGTGCCCGTAGAAGGCATTTGCAAAGGATTCAGCAGTGTGGGTTGTGGTTTCCACTGGCCCAGGGGCCTTGAAGGATACCACTTCAGTCTTAAGAAGTGTGAAGTTGGCTTTTGAGAAGTTCTTCACTGTGGTCTTTTGTGCAGGGGGTGGGGGCGGGATGTGGATATCCAGTGAGATTAATTTATGGTCTGATCTTACCAAAGAGGGATATACTTCCGATGTGGAGCATTTTGTCCCCATGTTTGTGATGATCAGGTGTAGTATATTGTCTCCTCTTGTGGGAATGGTGACTAGTTGGTCCATTGCATTTGAGTTTATGAATTCTAGGAACCTTTGGGCTAGAGTGTTGGGGCTTGAGTAATGTTCCCAGTCTATGTTTGGGTAGTTGAAGTCTCCCAAAATGATGGTATTTGGAGAGACATTCATACTCTCCAGTGTCTTCAGGAAGGCTGTGTGGGGTTCCTGAGTTTGAGAGGGTGGTCTGTAGCATGATACAAACTGTAAGGCAGTTTTACCTATGGTTAGTTGCACCTGAATGGTCTCCGATGCTTCGTGCGTTGCCATTAACCTGGAGGTGTGGGTATCTTTGATGAATATGGATACTCCCCCTCCTTTTGTGGTTCGGTCCAAGTTTTGGGGCCGGAAAGCATGATATGAGGTAAAACCTGATAGTGCTGGGGTGCTCTCAGGAGCCTTGAACCAGGTTTCAGTCACTCCACAGACATCGATGTTCTCCATACTGAGGAGGGCTTTGAGGGCATGCATCTTGAGGTTTAGACTTCTGGCATTGAGCAGCATTACCCTTAGTTTTTTTCCACTTGTGTTTTCTAGGGAGGTAGGTTTGTCATTTGAGCCTTGCCTAAAAAAGGCACTATGGGGGTGGCAAGAGCCTTTGCCAATATCTGGAAGCCCAGGGGTGACAGGTGCAAGCCATCCCTTGCGAAGCAGTGTGGCTTGTCAAGCATGTCATCCCAAGCAGACAGACATTGGATCCCCTTAGAATGACACCAGTAATTAAGCCAATTGGCATTCCAAATGAGTTCCAGCATGAGATAACACATTAAACCCAGCAGATACTTCATGCCTGAAAACAAAACCCAAGTGTGAAAGAGACTCTTCACTTTGCTACATTGAACTTTCTGGTATCTGGCACATTCTTTACCTTGGGGAATAGACAGTTTATATTACAGGCCTTTTCAAGTTAAATTAAGAGTTCTTTATCCTCCAAGCACTGCTTCTCCTTTGTGATCTCATAAGGTTCTATCCTAGGTGCAATCTTTTTCTCACTTTTTATTAGCATATTTCCTTAGTATCTTTGCAATCCAAAATACAACACTGTACTCAGATAGCCGCCTTGTATTTAATGCTACCTCATGACATTGCCCATCTACTCATTACAGGACAACTTTAACAAGATTTATCAGAGATTTCCTCAACAAAATCTGACAGCAGGGAATTGTAAAAATAAATCAATGTCATGTTTAACCACTTACGTTTTCATCAACTGCATCTTTCTTGCTTCCTCAGTTCCCAAAATAACCCCCTAACACATGTACAGTTCTATAAATACATTGGCATTTTACTGGACTCTGACCTCACATTCTATAAATGTACTATATTCATAGTCTCCAAGGTAATCTAACAGCTGCAACCTGAATACAGGGTCATACACATCCTTTCTCCTTGAAAAATATTGTAGAGACAAAAATATTCTCATTCCTAAGTTTGAAAACTATCTTTCTCTGTACCTATTAGGCAAGTTGGAGAACTGTAATCTTCTATAACACTTGAGAAGCAAAAATGCCATTTAATTAACCTATCACATTCCAGAGAATACCTCTGTAGCATACCTTTCACCACCAGTACAATATCAGTCAGTCTCGTGACTTCATTTCTGTTGACTCTGATAACTATAAGCTCCTTTTTCTGGATTTGTGCCCTCCCTCTTTTTGTTTATCTATTTTCCTCAACTATTAACTAATACCCACTATGAAATACATGGTTCAAATCTCAACAGAGATCATTTCAACTTACGCTGCATATAGTGGGCTTTATATAAACTCCCACCCGCCACGTATAATCCCATCCTTCTAATATAAAATTTTTCCTACTATTTTCTCTTTCAAAGGCTCACTAAAAGAACAATATTTGAGTTAATACATTGTGTCTACCTTATCAAACCTCATAAAACAACCCACAGATAACCTGCACTAATACTTTAACTACAAACTACTAAACATTTGTGTTCAAGAATCAGAAGCAAAAGTAAACAATGAAGAAAAAACTGGCTTGACACAGCTTTGGTGGAAAAATGTATTTATAAAACAGCAAATACGATACAGAAACGATACAGTACCAACACAGTTGTAAGCGCTTTCGGGTTCACCAACCCTTCATCAGACAATGAAACAAACACCATTACTCATTTAAAAAAGATGTAGTAACCAATCAATGGTTAGTATTTTACCCACCTATTTTGTAGTGCAGGTTTTAAAAGTATCCTGTCATTTAAACCTGGATATCTATGTGAACTCAATGTAATAATCCACTTAGACTCAAGAGTTTCAGTAAGTTGTTTGATGTCACCACCCTTACACCTAATGTAACATTTACAATAGCTTTAAACATAAAAACATGAGATGGATTCTTATCCACATGTTTAAACAATGCATTTTGTTCTACTCTGTTTCTAATACATGTAAGATGCTGCAGTATTCTTATTTTCAACATATTATTTGTCATACCCACATAGTAACATGTACATTGTTGGCATTCTGCTATATATACCACATCGATGTCCTACAGGTTGCCCTGGCTTTAAAGCTGAACAATCTCCCATCTATAGGATGTTTAAAAGTGGGGTTCTTATTAATACTTGTACAGGCTTTACAATTACCACAAGGTGATGTGCCTGTTTTGCTTAGCCCACCACCATTCCCATAAAGACTCTTTTCTTTACACAATAGATCTTTCAAGTTGGTGTTTCGTCTATAACCAAACCTCGGAGTGTATCCCACTATTTCATTGAGCTTGTCATCTGTACTGAGTATATTCCAGTTCCTTCGTACTATAGTTTGAATATCATTGATATTGCTACTGTATGTAAAATACATCCTAAGATCACCATAATCATTAGATCTTGGACTAGAGTTCCTTGTGTATGAATTGTTGGATAGCCAGGGTTTATATTCTCTAGTTCTCTTTTGTGCATTCTGCTCTACTTTTTTCTGCACCAAACTGTGATCATACCCCCTATTCCTAAAACATGTCTTTAGTTGCTCAACTTCTGCCACATATCTTTCTTCTTCCAAACATAATCTGGAGGCTCTACATAGCTGGCCCTGTACAATATTAGGAAACACATGCATTGGATGCATGCTGTCAAGGGTAATAAATGGTTAGTCCAGCATGCTTTTCTGTAAAGAAGATGAATAACCATTAGGACCATGGGTGATCCTAGTATCTAGAAGTCTATGCTATTTCTGGAATGTACTACAGTAAATTTAAAAATGTTGTTGTGTGTAAATAATCAACAAATTCTGCTAGCTCACTTTCATCCCTCTCCAAAGAAAAGACATCATCCACAAATCTAGCATAGCCTCCCACAAAATCTTTCCAATGGTCATTGTTAATAATGGTGTCACTCTCCCAATAATGTAGGACTAGGTTAGCATATGTATTGGCACAAGTGCCATGGCAACCCCCTGTGCCTGCCTGTATATCTGCTGTTCTCCTACAAAAACATTGTTCTCAAGTACTAGAGATAGTAATGTACATATCAAAGAAATTCTGTGTTCAGCTTCTCCCATTCTACTTAACACATGTCTAATAGCTCTTAAACCATAACCATTACCTATAACAGTGAATAGGCTTTGTACATCCATAGTGACCATGATAATATTCTCTTGTAAGGTTTCCTGTTGAAAATCCTTTACCATCTCCAGAAATTGTTTGGTATCTTTCAGAATACTATTTAATTTATCTACATATGGTCTTAAAGTATGCTCCAACCAAATAGATATATTCTCAGTGACCCACCCCCTGCCCGAGACTATGGGTCTTAAGGGTGGGTCCTCCAAAGATTTGTGTATCTTCGGTAGAGCTTTGAATTCTGGAGTCCTTGGTTTAGCAATTAATAGAAAACTTAACAGATCATCATCTATTAACATGTCAAAATGTAACTTTTTTAAGACTGAATGTACACCTTCTATTACCCTGTAAACTGCTATGGGGTTAAAAGGTGAATTCCCGGTACCAGTGAGGAAACGAGGCCCGTGGAAGCGGTCAGTGAGCGAGGGGCGAGATAAATTAAATAGTATTCTGAAAGATACCAAACAATTTCTGGAGATGGTAAACGATTTTCAACAGGAAACCTTACAAGAGAATATTATCATGGTCACTATGGATGTACAAAGCCTATTCACTGTTATAGGTAATGGTTATGGTTTAAGAGCTATTAGACATGTGTTAAGTAGAATGGGAGAAGCTGAACACAGAATTTCTTTGATATGTACATTACTATCTCTAGTACTTGAGAACAATGTTTTTGTAGGAGAACAGCAGATATACAGGCAGGCACAGGGGGTTGCCATGGGCACCCCTTGTGCCAATACATATGCTAACCTAGTCCTACATTATTGGGAGAGTGACACCATTATTAACAATGACCATTGGAAAGATTTTGTGGGAGGCTATGCTAGATTTGTGGATGATGTCTTTTTCTTTTGGAGAGGGGATGAAAGTGAGCTAGCAGAATTTGTTGATTATTTACACACAACAACAACATTTTTTAAATTTACTGTAGTACATTCCAGAAATAGCATAGACTTCCTAGATACTAGGATCACCCATGGTCCGAATGGTTATTCATCTTCTCTTTACAGAAAAGCATGCTGGACTAACCATTTATTACCCTTTGACAGCATGCATCCACGGCATGTGTTTCCTAATATTGTACAGGGCCAGCTATGTAGAGCCTCCAGATTATGTTTGGAAGAAGAAAGATATGTGGCTGAAGTAGAGCAACTAAAGACATGTTTTAGGAATAGGGGGTATGATCACAGTTTGGTGCAGAAAAAAGTAGAGCAGAATGCACAAAAGAGAACTAGAGAATATAAACCCTGGCTATCCAACAATTCATATACAAGGAACTCTAGTCCAAGATCTAATGATTATGGTGATCTTAGGATGTATTTTACATACAGTAGCAATATCAATGATATTCAAACTATAGTACGAAGGAACTGGAATATACTCAGTACAGATGACAAGCTTAATGAAATAGTGGGATACACTCCGAGGTTTGGTTATAGACGAAACACCAACTTGAAAGATCTATTGTGTAAAGAAAAGAGTCCTCATGGGAATGGTGGTGGGCTAAGTAAAACAGGCACATCACCTTGTGGTAATTGTAAAGCCTGTACAAGTATTAATAAGAACCCCACTTTTAAACATCCTATAGATGGGAGATTGTTCAGCTTTAAAGCCAGGGCAACCTGTAGGACATCGCATGTGGTATATATAGCAGAATGCCAACAATGTACATGTTACTATGTGGGTATGACAAATAATATGTTGAAAATAAGAATACTGCAGCATCTTACATGTATTAGAAACAGAGTAGAACAAAATGCATTGTTTAAACATGTGGATAAGAATCCATCTCATGTTTTTATGTTTAAAGCTATTGTAAATGTTACATTAGGTGTAAGGGGTGGTGACATCAAACAACTTACTGAAACTCTTGAGTCTAAGTGGATTATTACATTGAGTTCACATAGATATCCAGGTTTAAATGACAGGATACCTTTAAAACCTGCACTACAAAATAGGCGGGTAAAATACTAACCATTGATTGGTTACTACATCTTTTTTAAATGAGTAATGGTGTTTGTTTCATTGTCTGATGAAGGGTTGGTGAACCCGAAAGTGCTTACAACTGTGTTGGTACTGTATCGTTTCTGTATCGTATTTGCTGTTTTATAAATACATTTTTCCACCAAAGCTGTGTCAAGCCAGTTTTTTCTTCGTTTTTGGATACTATTTGTGGACTGGCTGACTTTGGCTGAAGCACTGAGCATTGATTGACTTTTACAAAAGTAAACAATAAATGATCATTTTTAAATATTACTCTAATTCCGTTAGGATAAAAGAAACAGGATAATATCTACGTGCATTTTCTGAAGTATAAAGCTCTAAAGTGTGGTATTACTTGAAAGACTGCAGTCTTCAGTGATTTACCAGAAAATTAATAATTTTATAAATCTCAAGACAAATATACGAGTCAGCATCAGGGAAATTCTGTAAAATCTAAATAACTGAGAGCCATATTTACCTACCATCTAATATTCTTTTGCCTATGTTACACTAAATTCACTTTATATATGATAAATAATTTCAGCAAAGCCACCTCTAGTTTATTTTTTTTTAATTTATTTTTATTTAACTATATTGAATTGTTAGGAAACACTATCATTTCCATAGACTCACACTGTAATCCAATGCCTATTTCAAATGAAACCATACTGTAATATACGGACTCCCTATTGAAATCGTGAGTCTCTCTTTGCTGAGTCTCAAGTTTCTGAAAAGAAAAAAAGAAAGAAAATGCAGAAGAGTGAATATCAAGCATTACTCTCCCCCTTTAAACTCTTACATCCCTGCATTCTCCTATATACGGTAGAGGTTAGGGGGTACCCCCCCCCACACACATATGCACATTGAATGCATCAATTATCAGAATGCCACAGCTTAGAGAAATGGGAATATTATGAGAAATGGCAATCTTGGACTTAGTGATTTTTAAGCTTGTTGGTCTCCACATCTTGGGACATGGCAGAGTAGCTCCTGAGATCTGAAATGGTTAATGATATATGTTGTACTCACTGTCTCAAGCTGTGGCTGAAACAGGTCACTTGACATATCCACCTAACCAGTCAACAAATCTTAAATAAGAAAAATAAAATAAAAGTTATGCATCACTCTAGCTATAGTGTATCATTGTTTCATTATCTTATACACTTTCCATTTTGCACGTCTTTATTGCCTTATCTTTATAAAACCTTTAGTTGACTCCCCAAAATGCTTTTCTATCAAGTTTGCATTTTTTACAGCAGAGCTGTTATTATTTGCTTTGTGCATCCAGGCCACAGTGAGTCATCCTAGTTCACTATGCCATGGCTTCATTTCTGACTTCAAAATTCCTTCTACCTGGAGAGTTCACTCCAATCTTACCTCCACTCAGTTATTGTTTTATTCTTTTTTATCACATCAGCTGTGCCTCCTAAGGGAACCATCCATAGTCCTTCTGAGTCAGTGCCTCACTCTTATCATTGCACCATTTGGTTTGTGCTAGAGTAATATGGCAGCACTTAACTATTTACCTTGTAAAAACCCTTCTGACTGTCACTGCCACTCATTGTTTACACTCTGGTTCCATTACTCTTCCCTTTGTCCACTGTAAGTGAAATCCAACATCAGCCTAAATCCAGGTGATTCTAGTTCCAACCCTATTACTGACATCCTGAAAACATTTTGTTTCAGTTTTTGTACAATCTGACTGAGTTTGTAACTTTGACTTGCCTTCATTTCCAGTCTATATTTTAAGTTTGACTGGTTGTGAAAAACTGTTTTGATGATAGCTAAGAGGGCTAAAGATTGTAGCAGAGCTCTTATTTACTCTAAGAAATACATTTATGCATTCCTTAGCCAATTTTTGGCTTACAAACTGTCTTTGTTTTCACAGGGTGGCTCAGCTCTTTTTGACATTTTTTTATTGGCATTAATGACTCTCTTCTCTGTAATGGTTTATGCACAATGCAGAGTGACTTTTTTTGTGTTTTCATTGATGTTCGGCCACCATTTTGACATTCTCCCTGGAGAAATATTTTCTTGTATTATCTTTCCTGCCAGAACCCACCTGTTACTTAGAATGTATCACTTCAGTTCAGACTGACTTGAGGTTTTCCACAATTCCTACCTTGTCTTCATAAGTGTACTCTTTCTCAGTATTTGCTCTCTTCTGTTCAGTTCTGTTAGTCACTTCATCCCCCTACTTTACAATACTTCCAGGTTGCAATATTTTAGTTTGTAAATCCCTTCCCTCTACTTATTCCATTTTTACAGGCAGTTCTCGTATTGTTGCATTTTGATTTTAACTGATATAAATTTTTCTTCTCTTTGTATTCCTAGCCAAATACTTGCATTTTCAGGGTTATCTAGCAGTATTAGTTCATACGAATGCGTGCGGTGGTCATTCACACAAAGTTTGTTGGTTACTCAGAAATGTGTTCCTCTCACCACAGAGCTTATGAGGTCTGTCAAAAAAAGACAATCTTCCACACATAAGTTGTTGTTGTGTCTTTTGGCTTTTCCCGGTTAGGCGTCGCCACAGCAGAACTCCGTTCCGCTAATGATTTGCAGTAGATTTTTATGTACCGAGTTGCCAGTCCTAATGTACAACCTTCAACAAAGGTACACTCATTCATGCATGTCTCCACACAGAAGAAGCTTTAGCTGAGAATCGAACAGGACAACGTCTTACTGTGAGGTGGCAATGCTACCGCAGCACCACCACCGCAGTATATAATCTTCCACACATAAGTGCACCAAAAAATCCCAGCATGTCCCAAAACTCTCTGTCTGACTGCTACACAATTGCACTTACACTACAATCAGTTGTTATAGTCTCAGGAATTTGGCATTGACTTCTGATGTTAAAATGCGTGCATTATCCACTAATGTGGAAGATTAAAGCAGCTCAGACCAATGATACTGATAAAAATATTATAGTTTATTACATGCAAATTTAAATAAGGCAGTTCTTCCAAGCAAAAGTGAGGTCCAGCAGTTTAATTAAATGCACAACAAATACTTTTCACTCGGTCTTGTACTGCTGTAAAACAATCTCTTTTGGTAGCTGTATTTGGATTCCTGACAGCTTCATCTTTGAAGACTTTCTTCACTGTGGTTGGTTATCTTTCCCAGAATCATTTCTGTAAACAACCAGTCATATTTCACAGAGGGTAAATATTCCCTGAATGGGCATCTCTGAGCCCTGTTTTGTATTAGATTCAAAAGCACAAGTAAAAAACCTTCTCTTACAAATACAGCTAGGTACTGTTCAGCTCTTAAAGCAACAGAACTATTAATTCATTTAAGGAAACATCACCATATTAATAATGGATTCTTTATAACACTGATATAAACTTAATTACACCATTACTTACACATTTTTGTGTCATGTGTACTCTTCTCTTTGTTGATGGCCACGGTGCAAATATATGAATGATTAGGGTTTTTTTTTTTTTTGCTTTGTTAGAAATGTGTTCAGGACAGTACACCATGAGATCTGAAGCTATGTAACTGTTAATAGGAAGTATAAATAGATTAATATTGTGATGGATATTTAAAAGAAATGTCAAGGATACTTTAAAACCCTGCAAAAAATAGATACATATATTCTTTCTGAAGTACGCTGTTTGAAAACTTCAGCAGCTTATCTGATTGGCTAACTCATAAAGCTACTCATATAGTACATACTTTAAAGTCGCATTAAAACCTGAGTCGTTTTCTAAATGAAAACTGCCCAGCTCCTGCCTAGCAGTTTGTCCTTCATGGAAACTGTGTGCAATGCTTCCAAAGCCCATATAGCATGTACAACAATAAATAAATAAAATAATAGTAACAATCATAACAATATAGAGGATTATAATTGGGTCTGTGATAACCAGATTATTATGTGCTCGAGACATGGGTGCCAAGATATTCACCTCATTTAAAAAGCTTGACAGGTGAATATTGGCATCTATGTCTCAAACACATAAATGATACTTTAGGTTTCCTAAATTACAATCAAAGCATGTAACATTGTGCAACTATTCACACTACACAGTTCATCAAAAGTACTAATCAGTGCTGATGCATGATGATAACGGCAAAAAAAACATTGAGAGTTAGAATGTGGTATACAAGACTGCACTCTGCAGCGTGAGCTGCGCACAGAACCCGAAGTACAGAGCAGTATTCCACCAGCTACTTGTCAGCATACTGTTACTTTATATTACCTGTAGATCATAAGGTTAGTGCTTAGAGGTTTCCTGTAGATGGTAAACTTTTATATTTTATATCGCCCTCAGTATCATGTTTAATATTATGATCGCTGCTTAATTTGTTTATTTATTTCTGCCAGTTAGACTGAGTCTCAACTGATACTTAGTGCAAGTCTATGTTCAGCTACTTTTCTTCATATGTGAGTTTTGTGTTTTACTGTTTTACTCAGGGTTTACCAGTGGTTTTGCCACTAATGTACAGAGTCTTCAACCTATAGCTAAAGCTTCCCAGGATATCTATCTATTTATTTATTTATTTATTTATTTTTTGCTGATATTGGGCAAAGTTGCAGATTAGAACTTTTAATAAGCTCTGTATGATGAATAACTGCACAGTGTTGCATGCTTTGATTGTAACATAGGAACCCAATACATTATGATCAATTCTTTCTAGTGCATGGAGATTTAATTGATTCATATAGTAGTAGTTTAGACAAAACTGAAATTAAAAAAATAAATAAATAAAAGTGATGTCTTGTGCCAGTAAAGCTGTCAGGACATGGTTGACATCCTTATGTATTCCCTGTGTAAAGGATGCAGTTTGAATCAAAATAGTGGCTGTAAAGTAGCAGACAGCAGGCTGATCCCGGAGTTGAAATAAAGCCATTTCACAAACTGCTGATGCTATTTACTGTCTGGCACTGTCGGTTTTAGTGCCAGATGCAATGTAAACAGCAAATTTACATTGTTTGGCACTCTTCTAAGTGTTGTTAAGCTCTCATGCTAGAATATCTCTGAACCTGGATGTAATTTAACTGTTGCTGGTACATAAACATAGTGCTCCATGCACTATAATGATAATAATAATAATAATAATAATAATAATAATAATAATAATAATAATAATATTAACAACAACAGCAATAACAATACTATATCCTTACTGCTATCTGTGACTTCATTTTCTTCTGGTAACCATTTATGACTTAATTTCCTCCCAACATGAAAGTATCTATTCATCTAAAATATTTATTCTAAGCAGAATGTTTTATTTTATAGTAATTATTCTGCTTTAATACCACAACCAATTCTTAGTAACATGTGAAAGCTACTTATTTCTGGTTGAGAAAATTGATATTCATAGCACTCAACCAATAAATAAAACCCATGTGCTGAGACACATTAATAGAGACAACAGAAAATCACATAAGTCAAAAAGAGGAAAGAATACTTTCCATCACATCAGTAACAAGAAGCCCCATGGAGAGCCACAATCACTTGAGCAGAGGAAGTATTTAAATTTCATGGGGAGCTGTCAAGTTTGTCTGAGTCTAGATATGTTGCTGCATGTCATAAAGGTCAATAACATTGTCACTGGGTGTTCTTGGGAAAAAATGCATGACATTTGACAATCAGAAACTTCTGAGGTGGTGTGTAGTTATATTCTGAGAAAAATGCTGCATTTTTTCTTGGTTATTTGTGAGTGAATAATTTCAAAATACTTAACAATTATTAGGCAGACCTTGGCAGACTTTGTGTTTCTGCAGGTGGTATAGTTTTCTCTGATGTTCATTATTACGGATCAGATAGTTGCACTTCCACTGTGCATGTAAAGGGGAAATGTACAACATGAGGGGGATTACTGCACTCCTGAAGTGAATCTCTTCAAAGATACATTAAATGAAAATATCGTTGGATGCTACTTGAAATGGATGTTAAATCTGTAATGACATTTATCAGACAGCTGCTTTACTTTAAAATTGTAAACATACATCCATACTACATAACTATTCAACATAGACTTTGTTTTTGTTTTTGCATATAATAAAGCAAGGTCTTTCTGTCACCTTATTTTGTTTGTTTTCAGCCTACAATGGAGTTGTTTTGAATTTTCTATTAATATCCAGTAAATTATTCATTGCAATTTCATTAAATTTCTTTTGCTATGTGTACTTAGTTGAACAGAAGCATATTGATATACACTTCTATACAAATTAATATTTTGAATAAGAAATGAAATACACAATGTGCCCTGATTGTAATTTAACTTTGTGTTTGTATTAATATGTCATGTTATGAGTTCATAATGCATTATTGATACCTATTCAAAACCTATGTAAAGACATACTAGCATTATAAAATTACAGCTTAACAAAGTATTCTCATAATTCTGCTTTGTTTTCGCTCTGAAGAAAAATATATTATAGTTTTAGTTTAACATTGGTCTGGGGAAGAAGCACATTGTGCTAAATGTTGTTTTTCCCAGTACAGATATTCCTGAAAAATAGACAACTTTTTCAGATTTTAAGTAATTGATAAACAAATATGCAGAGTTGTAAAAAGTAAGATGGGAAGGAGCAGTTCCAATTCAGATCAGGATGTGCCACACATGACTCAATGTTTGCATTAAGTCAGACTGTGTGAAAGAAGCTGGGAATGAGGAAAAATTGCAACTGAGCTTTCTAGAGTTGGAAAAAGCATGTGACATGCTCCCAAGAAAGCTGATTTGGTCAGTCATGTGAATATACAAAGTTCTGGAAACACTGGCAGAATGAGTGCAAGGACTCTGTGATATAAGAACAAATAGTGTTTGAACTCACAGAGGGGCTCACAATATAAGTGGAAATGCATCAGGGTTCTTTTTTGAGCCAACTGCTGTTCATACGAGTGATGGACTACATCAGCAAAAATGTCAGACAGGAGAAGGAAAGTCTGAAAGAGGAGGTCGAAGCTAAAATTAGATGCACTTCAGCCAACTGGCACTGAGTGAAAGGTGTAATATTTGACAGAAGAATTCCAAAGAAGCTGAAAAGTAATGTATATAAAACAATGGTAAAATCATTACTTCTGTATGGCACAGAAACTTCAACAGTACAGGCAGAATTGTTAAGGAAGTTAGAGGAGTTAGAGATAAATTGCCTGAGTCAGGTGGCAAGATGCACACTATGGGATAGATAAAGAGATGTTGGCATTGAAGCAGAAACCAAAGTAGGCCCAATAGCTGAAAATGTCAGACAGAGCACTTTATGGAGGTTGAGAACATGTGCAGGAAAACATACAACGATTTGATGAAAAAGATGAAGAAGGTTTGGGAAAGACAGGGAGATGGCAAGCAGAGTGAGGATGCCAAACAGTAAGAATGATGACTTATGTGAGAAAAGACTGGTGACAGGCATGATTGTTGAAGAAAAGGTAGGAGAGTAGCACTAAACAGAGATAGGTGGCAACAGCTGATGCGACCCCCCCTCAATAATATGTAGAAAAATGTGAGAAAAAGGGGTTTGATGATGAAGATGATGATGTTGATGAAATGTCTTCAAACATGTTTGCACTGTGAGATTTTAACACACTTAGCCCTCAATTACCCAATGCCCATTTCCAAAAAACTCCACCAGTAGACCCGCCAGTCCTTATTTGATTTATGTTAAGCAGGACTGGTTGTGTCCTGTGTTTGGCTACAAAAAGGAAATCGGACTCGTACTGCAAAAATGCTTTAGAGTCTTATATTGGCAGAACATGCCAATGTAAATTCTAAAGTCATTGAGTAACCCTAGAAGACTACGGACAGTTTCCGCAGTGCCACAGCACCACCAGTAAGATGATCTTGCTACTGCAGGCTGTACATGGTTAGAAACCAAACTGCTTGTAATAGCATGTTCCACATATATTTGGAGCTGTTCGGCTACTATTTGGGAGCTATGTTGAGAAGTCAAAGACCTTGCACATGCTCAATAAAGTGTGTGTCATTCCAGAGTGTCAGAATGGATGGTTTGCTCAACTACAATTGTTATTAACTGTTATTTCCTGGTGGAAATAGTGCCTGTCACTTTCATGCAGCTTCATGAATGATGAGAATATGTGAATGATTACCGTACTGCCTGTCACGCTAACTGAAAGGAAACAACAGTTGACAAAGAAGGTTAAAGGGACAATCCCAGGGATTTTTTTGTTTTGATTCAGCCTTTGTTTACATTTCAGGCTTACCTTTTTGAGCATGCTCACCTTTGGCTAAGGGGGGTGGGGGAAGATTGCCTGCAGGAAGTTTCTTAGGTGTTAGCCACATTCCATCTCAAATTGCAGTTGTACTCACAACAGCCCTCCCTGTGAGCCATTCATTAGTTTAATCTGTGCATTTTATCCATTGAGAAAACGGGCCTTTCAGACATTTCATGACCTGACTGCTGCCGCTACTCTAGAAAGCACAGTTGTAATGCAATGCTTTTAAAGGGGCATTATTTTGTTTCTAAAATCTGTTGCTTGCTGGAGTACTTTGCTTACCTTTTAGTGCAGTGTAGTGTTTACACAGAGGCAGGATTTTCAGAGAAGCTTATTAGCATACTGCAGGACAGATGTCACAAACTTCAGTGTGAGATAGTTATTATTAGGAACTGCTAAGAGTTTACCGTTTGCTCTTTTGTCTTTTCCTTCCCCCACCCATAGGCTATTAGCTTAATGACTGGTCTGAATGACTGGTTTAGACTCAGCCAGAGACATTATCTAGTCACATTCAGATCTGCAGCCTTTGCAGCACGGAAATTACATCTTTAGTATGTGCTTGTTTTTTATAAAACTTAATGGAATGATTATCCCAGCCTAGGCAATTGTATTTTCTTTTGTTTGTTTTTGTTTCATTCTTGTTGCTACATGCCTTTTTCCCTTCACTGGTAATTACTTTTCATATGTTTAGTAATAGTGTTGCTTATTAGTACATTTACTCATGCAGACATACATTTATAAGACAGTCTCCCATCATTTCACAAGACAGCATTGCTTTGGACATTTGCATCTTTTAACAAACCCACTGACTTGCAAATGCCCTAAGATTCTAGAAGAATAAAATCTTACAATATTCCAAAAATAAAAACGTCAGACAACTTTAAAATTGAATCTTGTTACTGTACTAAAAGTATTTTCCTATTAGCTGCCACCCTTCAGGATTCACACAGTAACTGTCTGTATAATAGTGATTCCATCCAACTGAATTTATTTTTTTTTCTTTCCTGCATTATGGGAAAATGTTTGGAGCTTCCACTCCTTTCCTGAATATTTGACTGCAGAAGAGTTACACTGCTTACCATTTCAAAGTTGAGGCAAATGTAGTCTCTATATTTCCCTGTAATTTCCTATCTGTGTGCATAAGTATGTATACAATATGTAATTTAAGTTTATATTCATGTGCTTGTAAAAACAGCCTTGCTATGTCTTACTGACCGGCTTGCAATTCAAGGCATTCTTGAATGTCTGTCAAATTTGTATATGCTGGATATGTGATAATGCATGTATTTTATTAAAACTTTATATGAACTGCAGCTTTTTATTTTAGTGGTATACTTCACTGTTAATATTGGAATTCTCATAACTTTTCTCAATCTTGCCTCTTTTGTGACTCAGATGGCTGTGTTGATGAGACCACTTACCCCCTTATCAAGATGAAAATAGATAATTTAAATAAATAATGCATGTGTCATGTGTCATTATGTGTTTTTCATATGCATTGCTTTGGTTGTTTAAAATGTATTTGCTGTATATCTTTATGTCGTTATACATCCAATGTCTCTCTCTATAAATAAATAAATATACATATAAAATAAATAAATAAATAAATAAATATATATATATATATATATATATATATATATATATATATATATATATATATATATATATATATAGATATATATACATACACATATATATATATATACATATATACACCCCCCCCCCACACACACACCTATAAATCTGTCTCTGAATTTGTGTGCGTCTCTGTTTATGTATACAGATGTACACACCTATATGTGTGGTGTGTTGGTGGATATATATATATATATATATATGTGTGTGTGTGTGTGTGTGTGTGTGCACGTAGGTGTCTAAGCTGTCTCTGTATTTGTGTGTCTCTGTTAATGTATACAGATATACATAAACCTATATGTGTGTTACTGGATGTGTACCTGCACACTCTCATACACTGTCTTGCAGGAGGTATTTTGACTAAGGTGACACTATAGCTGCTCCTAACAGTATTCGTTTCACTGACCCAAATATTGCTAGTTTTACAAGTAACATTTTTTTTCATTTGTCATTTGCCACTTGACAAAAGAGTATTAAAAGTGTGACTCTGACTACAGAAACTACAGACCCATAAGCTTAACCAACCTTATCTGTAAGGCCAATGGAACGAATCATCATGGACCCTATAAATAAGGAAACAGGTGATCTCCAATCCCTTGATCTAACACATTTTGGTTTTGTCAAAGACAGGTCATGCCTGTTAAACCTGGTAGACTTCTTCAAAAACATCACCAGAGCCATAAATGACCACAGATCTGTTTATACAACCTACCTTGACTTAGCAAAGGCCTTCAACACAGTCCCACAATCGGGCATCATTAATAAACTCACCTAGTTGAATATCAATCCTTATGTTGTCAGGTGGGTTGCTAACTGTCTCACCTTCAGATCACACTCAGTCAAAGTTGGGGACTTTACCTTGACCAGCAGATCTGTCAGCTGTGGGGTTGCACAGGGATCAGTGCTGAGCCCTCTCTTGCTTGGAATATACTTCTCAGAAGTTCAGGCCAAAACAGAGGGGCTGTGTCTGACTACATTTATTGATGACTGCAAATTAGATACAATCATTTAATCCCCAAAAGATGTCAGTATGCTTCAAGAGGGGTTTACACAAATGAAAGATTGGTGCCAGAGCCATGGACTCAAACTCAATGCTAAAAAATGCATTATCACCCCATTCAGTAAAAACAATATGATATCCCTGCAGACTATCAACTTAACAATAATACACTATATAATAACTCAGTAGTGAGAGAATTGAGAATGCAAGTTGACTGTAGCCAAAACTTTGACCACCATGTGTTTATGGTGGTAAGGAAGGCATCCTACGTTGCTCACCTCATTAGCAAAGGCATTGTCTCAGGAGCGAAACAGGTCATAACTCCCCTGTAATTGACTTTCATCAGGCCAATAATTGAGTGCAATGCTCCCTTTGTATATACCTTACCTGCCACCTGCAGCAACTTGAGAGACCTCAGAGATTTCTAACTAAGAACATTACAGGGTCTCCACCACATGTGTTACATTGACAGACTGAAGTCACTGACACTGTACTCAGTAGTGTACAGACTACTTAGAGGAGACTTGTGCCTGGCCTACAGAGCAATCTCTGATCCAAACCTAATGGAAATGCTCACATCCGCAAGACAAAGGGATAAGGGTCACTTGCTCCAGGGACCTTAACCTGGCCTGCAAAATAAATAGGACCTGCTGGAGAGATAGATATGCCTCTCAGAGGTTGCTTCTCCTCAGGAATACACTACCAATTCACATCAAACAGAGGCCCTCTTTGACCCTGCTTAAGGGTAACCTGTATGACTGGATGGGAAGCCATAAATTCCTTGCCAGGGATTTCACCTATGACCCTCCCAGAAATGGGCATCCATTGCTAACTAAGATTTTGAGTTTAGGATAGATCCTTTATATTGGGGTTTTTAGTACTATATTGGGTACCCACTGCTAGTCTTATAAAGACCTTTGGGTCAGTAGCCTAGTAACCACCTATGAACATATCAAGTAACAAGAGTATTCTTGCCTTCAGTCATCTAAATTTTTACAGATAATAATCTTACTTGAGTGGTGGCACACTCTCAGACTGCACTGTATTTTTTTTTAGGATAACTATTGCCATATCCGTAAGAATTTTGTGGGGAGAGGCTTAGGAGGGTGCTAGCTCAGCAGCAGGTGGCCAATAGTAATTACATGTAGACATTCATTTGCCATTACAGAATTGGAGTTCTTCCTGGATACAACCAGAAGGCAAACAAGGTACTCCGAACTCAAAATCAGACAACAAATGTGTAATTCAACAAGGGAGCAATCAGCAAAAAGGGTGAGGTGAAGAATAATTGGACATTGTACTATGTTGCTTTCACAGTGGGCTCAATTCAAGAGAGTGACACTGGAAACAGCACCAGTACCAGTGCTGGTACTAATTCATTCAAAGTATCAGTGGACATATGAGAATAACAGATTAGAAGCACCCTCAGTACAGGTAGTTAGGTGGCTTACAGAAGGGTACTACAGCACTTTAGAGACACTAGGGAGGTGCAAGGTAGTCCAGTTGTATGGCTCATAGCAGTACAACAATGGAGGGCACATACCCTGTGACTGTTAGAGCCTGATTAAAATAAGTTGAAGGCAGCATTACACCTGGCAAGCTATCAGTTGGCTGCACAAAGCCATGGGGAGGTAGTGTGTGCCTTATGGGACAAACTCCAAAATACATGTCGTCAGTAGTACAACACATTATTTTTCATACCCTGTTGTTTATCAGCCCTATGTGGAGCATTTAGCTGGTCAAAAGAAGAATATTCTAGTGATAATAATAAATAGGAGCAACCTATGACTGATAAAGAGGTGAAGAACTAGCGGCTGGCTCCAGCCTCAAGGGCCACAGAATGGAATATAGTACTGTGCCTACAACATTACCAAACACCGTGCTTCCAACACAGAAGTCCACTCACACAGTTTCATCATCGACTGGTACTTAAGAAGGAGCAGTTTTCTTGCCATGAGAAGGGTACCCTGCTTGTCCAGCTTCAGGTGAGGGCTGTATTAAAGAAAATAGTGTAGTGATGAAGCTTGGACCCCAAATATATACCACACGTTCAATTAGATTCCATGCTCATTTAGCATAGTGGCAACTTCTCATGTGCAGTGGGCAAGGACATCATTGGGAGAACATCAAGAAATTAGGAAGATGGAAGTACAACCCTTATGAAAGATAGCTGAAACATAACCTCTTCTACCATGCCTAACATTGTTGTCTTTTATTTGCAGAACCTGGGTGTAACCTGTAAGACACATTGTACCTTCGAACATTACCTTTTGTTGACTGTAGCTTCCTGCATGTTTTATCTCCTGGAACCTTGCTGGTGCTCTTCCATGTGAATGGAAACACCTGTCTTATAAAACACCTTCTGGAACATACTGAAATTACCTGCGATGTATTGTGGTACCAAAGGTATAACATGTAAAATTTGTGTTAAAGCCCAAATTATGATATTTACACTGAGGCCACACAGTTTGCTGAGCTGTACACCTTTCCAGGATCCTTACTGTTGCCTACTATTCATGGTGATACTTGTGTCATGGATTTAAATGGCATTTTTGTTATGTACAGTTCTTGCTCTGTATGCCATTCTTCAGCAGACAGAGTACTGTCCATCAGTAGGGTAAATGGCCCATTCCACCCTACTTGACCTCTTACAGCTGTGCAACATGCACACCACCATGAACACCCCACCAAAGACTGTAATCTGTTATAGGCACAGAAACTGAACATGGGTGGCACAACAGATTTCTATCCCAAGGAATCCTAAACTTCTTGAATAAACTTCCTATGCATGTCAAGCAATCCTAGACATGGTCTGTATTCAGTAATATTCTGAATAAATAGCCTGGAAATCATAAATCCTCCTTGGGGTATATAACATGGTGTTTCTTGACCATGGAGCTTAACTCACTCAACAGTGCTCAGACTTAGCCGGCTATGCTTATCAATGGTCTTTTAATCTGCAATCATAGTATATACCTATGAACTTATCAAACTACTATATAATTACCAGGTATCTTACAAATGTGCATGCTGCACACAGAATATATCTGCAGACAAAAACATCAGTTTATTGATGAATGTATTTCTATAAGCCATCTCATTTGAATGTCATTATATGGTCACTAATATATACTACTGACCACTTCAATTTTCATATGACTATGACTGTGATACAGATATCTCTGAATTGCACATGCCCTGCATGTCAACATTGACTGCATAGTTTAGCTTTACACACTGTGCTGTTTTTCGTTTCTGAATACCCACTACTGTGTTTTATGTTCTGTAAGAGTACCAACAATATACACATATAACAAGGTAGCTGTAAACAAACTTTTAATTGTTTATTTCAATATGTAATTATTGAATCCCCAAATTATGTGGATATTCTACAAAAGGCCCTTACACAAACAGATGCTTGGTGACAGAGCCATGGGCTCAAGCTCAGTGCCAAGAAATGTATAGTTATCCCCTTTGGGAAAAATCATGTACCCATGAATTACCACATACGTGGCAGTACATTAAACACCGGAAGTGTGATAAGAGACTTAGGGACACAGGTGGACAGTGGTCTCACCTTCGATAACCACATCGCCACAACAGTCAGGAAATCCTTCTATGCAGCATATCTCATCACTAAGGGCTTTTCATCCAGAAAAAAAAAGGTCATTATCCCACTGTACTCATCCCTCATTAGACCCATTATAGAATACAACACCCCATTTGGTATGTACCTCTCAAAACATCTGCAACAACTGGAAAGGCCGCAGAAATACCTCACTAAAAGAATCACAGGGCTAAAGCAGATGCCCTATGCTGACTGTCTAAAAAGACTCCAGCTATGCTCTGTTGCATATCGTCTACTCAGAGGCAATCTCTGCTTAACATACAAGGCCATGTCAAACCCTGAGCTGTTGGACATGCTCCACTTAAAGAAATCCCAATCCCTCAGAGCCACACGCTCCAGGGATCGAAACCTGGTCATCACAATGAACAAAACATGCTGGAGGGATAGGTTCCTGACCCAGAGACTCCCCATACTCTGGAATAGACTGCCCATATATGTCAAGCAGAGTGCCTCTTTGGCCATCTTCAGAAGGAACCTTGATCATTGGATGGGAGCTTGGAAATTCACCCCGGGGATCACGTCAGTCACCCTGCTAGACAGGGGTCCAAGGAAGTAAATATTGTGTGAAGAAATAGCCAGGGAATTGTTATGGCTAGGCTTGTTTTGGGCCTAGGGCCAATTAGCCTAGTGCCAACCTATGAACCCATAATGAAAACAACAAATAGATGTGTGCTGCACTCTCCAAAGTACCATGAATTAAATTTAATCTCAATTTGAAATCATTTAATTTTTTCCCCTTACTTCTTTAGTCAGCTGTTTGTGTACTTATTAATTGCAGCTTGATAACTATGTAAGTGGGAGGCTGACAGACCCTTTCAGTCATAACCTGAACTCCATGGTGAAAGGCACAAACAGAAAATTGTAAATAGAATGAATAGTTATACCGTTTTCAGATAGACTGTCAAATGGTTAGACAAAATGCAGAAGTGGAATTCAAGCAAGGTGATAGTTGAACTGGAAATGAGGTTAACCTATAAATACAGCTTTGCAGGCAAGAAGGGCATTATTGCTCACACCTGAAATATTTGTATGTATGTAAATATATAAAATGTATAAATACAAATAAACAAAGGGCAGATCCTGCCTTTTGAACCTGGTTGACTTCTTCGAAACAGTCACCAAAGCCATAGATGAGGGGAAGGTAGTCCATACAGCCTATCTGGACCTTGCAAAGGCATTTGACACAATACCCCACTCAAGCATCATAGATAAGCTATCCAGCTTAAATATAAACCCATATGTCACAAGATGGGTCGCAAACTGGCTCAAAGACAGAACCCACAGAGTGAGAGTTGCTGGAGCCATGTCAGACTCGAAACTGGTCACAAGTGGCGTCCCACAGGGTTCTGTCCTGGGACCACTCTTGTTCGGTATATACTTTTCCAAGGTACAGGCAAACGTGGGAGGACTATGGCTCACCAAGTTCGCAGACGACTGCAAACTGGGTGCCATAATCGACTCTCTAGCTGACACAAACATCATTCAAAAAGGTCTCACAGAGACAGATAACTGGTGCCAGCTCCATGGTTTAAAGCTAATTGCCAAAAAATGTATAGTCATACCCTTTGGCAAAAACAATGTGCCCACAAATTACCACATAGGCGAAAACCCATTAAGTACAGAGAAAGTTATTAGGGACCTGGGGACCCAAGTTGATAGCAATCTCTCCTTTGAAAACCACCTTGCCAAAGTGGTTAGAAAGACCTTCTACATAGCCCACCTCATCACGAAAGGTTTCACATCTAGATCAAGAGAGGTAATCGTGCCCCTTTATTCATCCCTCATCAGGCCCATCATAGAATACAATGCCCCTTTTGGGATGTACCTTACCCGACACCTGCAGCAATTAGAAAGACCCCAAAAGTATCTCACCAAGAGGATCAACGGTCTCAAACAGATGCCATATGCTGCTCAGTTAAAAAACTCCAGCTCTACTCAGTTGCATACCGCCTACTTCGAGGCAATCTATGCCTGACATACAAAGCTATGTCAAATCCAGAATTAATGGACATGCTCCACCTCAGTAAATCTAAATCCCTTAGAGCCACACACTCGAGGGACTTGAACCTCAGCACAGAAATAAATAGAACTTGCTGGAGGGACAGGTTCATAACCCAGAGGCTCCCTTCACTCTGGAATAGAATTCCAGTTCGTGTGAGGCAGAGTACCTCACTGAATCTCTTCAAGAAGAATCTCGATAGGTGGATGGGGGATCGTAGGTTTGTCCCAGGGATTACTCCCGTGTCACTATTAGACAGAGGCACAGTAAACTAAACCTTAAAAAGGGCACAGTATACTCAAATCAAGGGGTGGCGTAAGCCATACAGAATCGGGCTAGGCTTATAATTGCCCCAGGGCAGATAGCCTAGTATGAACCTATGAACCTATGAACTGTTTAACAGAGTGGCTATGTTAAGTATAGAAGGATCTCTCCATTTTGATTTATTTTGTTAGCGTTATGTGCGATGGTGTTCCTTAAATTAATGAGTGTGTATTATTATTATTATTATTTATTTGCAGTTTGTTTACCGGGAAAGTCCACTGGGCCAAAAACGAGGCCATTTTCAATGGAGGCCCGGGGAGAAAAGCTCCTAGTACAGTTTTACATTAAAAATCATCAGTTTCTAATTTATACATAGTTCACAAAGAAAAATCAAAACAGTTTGTCACTTATACATAGTTTGAGAATATAAACAACAAGGCAAGCACAAAATGGTAAGAAAACATTCATGTGATGAGTCGATACAGAGTATTCTGAGGACATAAAAAAATAACAACAGTACATGAAATAGTAAAAAGTATATGACAGTGTGCTTTAATAAGGCATAATTAAGAGCAAGGCATTGAGGAGGGTAAACCTTGCAAGTTCCAAGTATGTGAGGTGAGTAAGAGACAATAGAGAAAGAGGTGTATATATATATATATATATATATATATATATATATATATATATATGTGTGTGTGTATATATATATATATATATATATATATATATATATATATATATATATATATATATATAGTGGAGAGGAGTGTTAGGATGGCGAGTAGGATGAAGGAGAGTAGGGGTGCAGTGGATGAAGTCAGGTGGGATGAGAACAGGAGCATTCCCAGTTAGAAGAGAGGTATGAATGGAGCTGGTTTTTAAAGATGGAATGGTTGTAGGTGGTTCGAATTTGAGGAGGAAGGGAATTCCATAGTCATGCTAGGGAGAAAGATAATAGAAGTGCCCCAGGAGTATGTATAGGCTTGTACACTTCTAGGAGGTTCTGATTGTTGGACCTAAGGAGTCTGTGGGGCTGATGCATTTTGAGGGTGGAGGAGAGTGTGGGACAATTTAAGGGTTTGAAGATGAGCTTAATACACAGTTGAATGTAGGAAACATAGTTAGGAAGTTCCAACCAATTCAAGGAGTGGAGTGCCTAGCAGTGGTGGAAGGAGGTTTTGGATCCAATAGCAAACCTAGAGATCTTATTGTAGCAGAAAGCAAGCTTAGACTTTAGAGAGTATTGAAGATTGGTAAGGAGAGGAGCACCGTACATAAGGGAGGGGATATAATAGGTGGTAGAGAGGATGTGTTTGGCTGAGGGAGTAAGATAACAACTGTGGCGACATAACATACCCAGTTTTTGATGTGTTTCCTAATATTAGTTTCTAGGTGGATATCGAACTTTAGTTGATTATCAATAAGGACACCTAGAAGCTTAGTGTGGAGAACTATTTCAATTGGGTTCAGGTTTTGGCTAGTTATAGAAAAAGAGTTCCTATCTATTTTGGTGGATTTTGAAGGGGTAAATATCATGATCTTGGATTTTTAAGGGTTGAGGGCAAGGTGGTTATTCAGCATCCAAGACTCGGTGGATTTTGGTGGATTAAGAAGGGGTAGATATCATGATCTTGGATTTTGAAGGGTTGAGGGCAAGGTGAATATTCAGTTATTATAGATGTTTTTCATTGTCATGATTCATCAGCACATTGTCTCTTTGCAACAAAATATCACACTTGATTTTATTTGCAATTTGCATTGTTTCACTTTAAACCTGTTACATTATATCAGAAATATCTACCTATGCCTAGATATGATAGTTATGAAGCATGGATCCAACACATTACAAACACATGCAGTTCATTGGACCACAAGTACCTGTATGAATCCGTCATAATCCATGTGAGTGTAAATGACCCGAGATGTACCTCCCTAGACAACATGAAGGGGGACATCATGGAGGTCTCCGAATCTTTGTGTCTCAGGCTGGTATGAGAACAGCATTAAGCAGTATTTTACCTTCTCCAAGCATGATGCCACAATATGAAGAAAAAATGACTGACTTTAATAATTGGCTTAATTTCTGGTGTCATTCCAATGTGATGCAATACTGGTCAGCGTGGAAGGATATAGTTAAGAGACCATGCTGCTATGCCAGGGATGGTCTCCACCACTCCTCCTAGGCTTTCAAATATTAGCTAAAAAATTTCCTCCCTGCATAGTGCTTTTTTGTTAGTTAATGCCAAACTGAAAATACTTCTGAAATAGCAAATCAAAATCAAGAAAATCTAAAGGTGTTACTGCTCAATACTAGAAATCTAAACAAAAATATCACTCCCTAGAAGCTATCCTAAACTTAGACAATGCGGATATCTATGCAGTTACTGAGATATGGTTTAAAGCCGTGTAGAGCACACTGACAGTACACGGTTATAATACCTTCTATACATTTAGACTATCCACTACACAGACAGGGACTAAAGGTGAAGGTATCCCAATTTACATCAAAAACAAATATACCACCAGTCTTGGAGCTTCTACATATTATAATCACCATAGGCATAA
The DNA here is from genome assembly GCF_019279795.1 of Protopterus annectens. NCBI lineage: Eukaryota > Metazoa > Chordata > Ceratodontiformes > Protopteridae > Protopterus > Protopterus annectens. The sequence continues at coordinate 901,307,729 of NC_056729.1, forward strand.
TCCAGTACCACCTCCTTACAAGCTATATAATAAGACCAAGGAAACACATAACATATATTTAAACTTACTGGAAACACTCAAAATCCAAACTAATAGATATTCATGGGTGACTTTAATTACCCCACTATTAACTGGGTATTATATACGACACCAAATGCACAGGCACAGAGACTCCTAGATTTTGTAAACACAATCTCCTTCCTGGACCAGATTGCAAACACACACACACGCGCGCACATACACACACACACACACACACACACACACACACACACACACACACACACACACACACATACACACACACACACACACACACACAGAGATATATATATATATATATATGTGTACAGTAAATATAAAAAGTTTACACACTCCTGTTTAAATGCCAGGTTTTTTTTTTATCTAAAAATTGAGACCACAATAAATCATTTCAAAACTTTTCCCACATTTAATGTGACCTATAACCTGAACAATTCAATTGAAAAACAGACAAATCTGTTAGTGGAAAAATATAAAAAATAAAAAAACATACAATATGCTGGTTACATAAGTGTGCACACCCTTAAACTAATACTTTGTTGAAGCACCTTTTGATTTAATTACAGCATTCAGTCCTCTTGGGTAGGAGTCTATCAACATGGCACATCTTGACTTGGCAATATTTGTCCACTCTTTCTTGCAAAAACACTCCAAATCTGTCAGATTGTAAGGGCGTCTCTTGTGCACAGTCCTCTTCAGGTCAATCCACAGATTTTCTATTGCATTTAGGTCTGGCCTCTGGCTGGGCCATTCCAAAACTTTAATTTTCTTCTGGTGAAGCCATTCTTTTGTTGATTTGGATGTATGCTTGGGGTCATTGTCGTATTGAAAAGTGAAATTCCTCTTCATCTTCAGCTTTCTTGCAGAAGCCTGAAGGCTTTGGGCCAAAAGTGACTGGTATTTGGAATTGTTCATAATTCCTTCCACCTTGACTAAAGGCCCAGTTCCAGCTGAAGAAAAGCAACCACAAAGCATGATACTGCCACCACCATGCTTCACTGTGGGGATAATGTTCTTTTGGTGATGAAAAGTGTTGTTTTTGTGCCAAACATACATTTTGGAATTGTGGCCAAAAAGTTTAACCTTGGTCTCATCAGACCATAACACATTTCCCCAAATGCTTTTGGGAGACTTGCATTGTTTTGCAAATTTTAGGCAGGCCTGGATGTTTTTCTGTGCAAGAAAAGGCTTCTGTCTTGCAAACCTACCCCATAGACCAGACATATGGATAATACGAGAGTCTGTTGTCACAGTACACAAACAGTACTTGCCAGAAATTCCTGCAGCACCTTCACCGTTGCTGCAGGTCTCTTGGCAGTCTCCCTGAACAGTTTTTATCTTGTCTTTTCATCAATTATGGATGGACATCCAGTGCTTTGCAAAGTCATTGTTGTCCCATATTTTCTCCACTTTTTGATGACTGTCTTCACTGTGTTTCATGGTATATCCAACGCTGTAGAAATTTTTTTGTACCCTTCTTCTGACTGATACCTTTCAACAATGAGATCCCTTTGATGCTTTGTAAGCTCTCTGCGAACCATGGCTTTTGCTATATTAGGCAACTGAGTAAATGTCAGGAAAATCCTACTAGGACAGCTGAACTTTATTTGGGGTCAATCAGAGTCTCTTTAATTGATAGTAGGTGTGTACCCAAGAAGACTGAATGCTGCAATTAGATCAAAAGGTGCTTCAACAAAGTATTAGTTTAACGGTGTGCACACACAACAAAGTATTAGTTTAAGGATGTGTACACTTACGCAACCAGTGTATTGTACGTTTTTTTATTTTTTATATTTGTTCCCCTAACAGATTGATTTGTTTTTCAATCTAATTGTACAGGTTATAGGTCACATTAAAGGTGAGAAAAGTTTTGAAATGATTTATTGTGGTCTCATTTTTTAGACAGATTTTTATATCACAAAAACCTGGCATTTTAACAGGGGCATGTAAACGTTTTATATCCGCTATATATATATATATATATATATATATATATATATATATTTCTCTCTGAATATATATATATATATATATATATATATATATATATATATATATGCATATACATTCTTTTTCCCATTTTGCACATGGGGTCAAGGTGTCACTTCAACAGTGACAATCATGTCAAGCCAAGGTTTACACCACTGGGCATCCAGCCTTGCTGCACTAGTTCAATCGTAGCACATACTCACACCTACAGCCAATTTAGAATGTCCAATCCACCTGCTGCATGTTTTTGGAATGTGGGAGGAAACTGGCACACCCGAAGGAAACCCACACAATCTCAGGGAGTACATGCAGACTCTGGTCAGAAGGCACCCCAGCCAAGAATTGAACCAGAGAACCTTTTGCTGTGAGGTGACAATGCTAACTGCTGCACCACGGCAGCCACACCTACACAAACACACATACACAGACAGACACACACACACACACATACATATCTATCTCTCTCTCTCTTAAATATATATATACAATTTCATAGGTGTGTACTAGGCTAATGGCCCTGTAGTCATTACAAGCCTAGCCCATAGGATTACCCTGGCATCATGCCACCTGACCTTAGTTCCCACTGCCTCTGTCGAGTACAGCCATTGGGTGATCCCCAGGTGAATTTTCTATTTCCCATCCACTCATCAAGATTTCTCTTGAAGAGGGCCATTGAGGTGCTCTGTTTGACATGTAAGGGAAGTCTATTCCATAGTATGAGCAGTCTTTGGGTTATGAACCTGTCCCTCCAGCTTGTTCTGTTGACTGTGGTAATGAGGTTGAGGTCTCTGGAGTGTGTAGTGTGGAGGGATTGGGATTTCTTTAGATGTAGCATTTATAACAGAGCTGGATCCGACATGGATTTGTAAGTATTTTGTATACAGATAGACAGATAGAAATACATATAAAACACACACACACACACACACACACATGGTAGTCCTGAAAAAAAAGAGGAGGCATATGACTTTTGAACCTGGTTGACTTCTTCAAAACAGTCACCAAAGCCATAGATGAAGGGAAGGTAGTCCACACAGCCTATCTGTACCTTGCAAAGGCATTTGACACAATACCCCACTCGGGCATCATAAATAAGCTATCCAGCTTAAATATAAACCCCTATGTCACAAGATGGGTCGCAAACTGGCTCAAAGACAGAACCCACAGAGTGAGAGTTGCTGGAGCCATGTCAGACTCGAAACCGGTCACAAGTGGCGTCCCACAGGGTTCTGTCCTGGGACCACTCTTGCTCGGTATATACTTTTCCGAGGTACAGGCAAACGTGGAGGACTATGGCTCACCAAGTTCGCAGACGACTGCAAACTGGGCGCCATAATCAACTCTCCAGCTGACACAAACATCCTTCAAAAAGGTCTCACAGAGACAGATAACTGGTGCCAGCGCCATGGTTTAAAGCTAAATGCCAAAAAATGTATAGTCATACCCTTTGGCAAAAACAATGTGCCCACAAATTACCACATAGGCGGAAACCCATTAAGTACAGAGAAAGTTATTAGGGACCTGGGGACCCAAGTTGATAGCAATCTCTCCTTTGAAAACCACATTGCCAAAGTGGTTAGAAAGACCTACTACATAGCCCGCCTCATCACGAAGGGTTTCACATCTAGAACAAGAGAGGTAATCGTGCCCCTTTATTCATCCATCATCAGGCCCATCATAGAATACAATGGCCCTTTTGGGATGTACCTTACCCGACACCTGCAGCAATTAGAAAGACCCCAAAAGTATCTCACCAAGAGGATCAAGGGTCTCAAACAGATGCCATATGCTGCTCGGTTAAAAAAAACTCCAGCTCTACTCAGTTGCATACCGCCTACTTCGAGGCGATCTATGCCTGACATACAAAGCTATGTCAAATCCAGAATTAATGGACATGCTCCACCTCAGTAAATCTAAATCCCTTAGAGCCACATGCTCGAGGGACTTGAACCTCAGCACAGAAATAAATAGAACTTGCTGGAGGGACAGGTTCATTACCCAGAGGCTCCCTTCACTCTGGAATGGAATTCCAGTTCATGTGAGGCAGAGCACCTCACTGAATCTCTTCAAGAAGAATCTCGATAGGTGGATGGGGGATCGTAGGTTTGCCCCAGGGATTACTCCCGTGTCACTATTAGACAGAGGCACAGTAAACTAAACTTTAAAAAGGGCACAGTATACTCAAATCAAGGGGTGGCATAAGCCATACAGAATCGGGCTAGGCTTATAATTGCCCCAGGGCAGATAGCCTAGTATGAACCTATGAACCTATGAACCAAAATAAGTTATGCCTTGCTCCTAACTAAATTAAACAAACCTGCAAAGGAGAAAACCATCCCTGAATGTCTACAGATCAACACCTTTATTGTACGAGTTCTTCCCAGCCATTCAGATTTTCACTAAATGTTCAGATTTCTGCCACCTACCTTCGGTATGTTCTTCATAATACTGGCGGTTTTCTGACTCTACTAAAAATAATGACATATGTTTTAGTTTCAGACTTTATCGCTTTTGGGAAATGCACAGTTAATTCCGGTTATTCAATCAACTTTCTAAGTTTAGTTTATGTGAAAAACGTTTTATTTTTGCTAAATTACCCCCCCAAGTAATGTTAGTCTTTGTCCAGATGTCTTGTGTACTTTTCTGCACATCGTGAAATATGAGAGCTATGGCGGGAATGTAATTCAAATGCTGAGAGGTTTCAACAGGGAATTAATTGATTCCAGCAACAACTATGTTTCCAAAGTGGGCATGCATAAGATCTCTGCGTCCGCCCCTATGAAAACGAGCAGCTCTGGGATTGTGAGGTTGATCCATTGGGTGAGATTATTGAAATATCGTGAAGGAGGAGGGATTACAACTTGGATGCTGAGGCTTTGCTCCGAGGCAAGATATGTTTTTGCAAGAAGAGAGTGTCCCTTTAAGTAGTTGGTGGTTAACAGTCAACATGAGACAATTGCAACATTTGTCTCAGGCTGCCTATTTTAACCATGTTGGTTGAAATAACATTCGGAAAGTGCAGCTTCATGGTTCCAATTGCTTGCTACTGTGGGCAGGAGGGTGAGCAGTAACTAAGAGATTATTACAAGTTGCTTAACTGGGGTGCTGTCTATCTAAGATGAATAATACAAGTCTATACACAATCAGGAATGAATCACTTTGCATAACTAATGACTGTTACGTGTGATCTTAATTTTAGAGTAGGTTGTATTGAGAAAGATTAGGTCTGGCATCTGTACAGTGCACAGTTACAATGGCTGTGCAAGAAGCAGTGCCTTGAAAATATGGCCAACTTATGATAGCAGATAAATACAAGAAATGCAATTAATCCATTGGTCAATAGTAAAACAGCACAATTCAAAGTTTTACAAGCAGTCAGAGGCCTAGAAATGTCTTAGTTATTCCTCTTCTCTCACTTAATATTTAAACCAGAGCAGTTCTGACTCAGATCACATGGCTTGCTGCCTGAGTATGACCCAGATGACCAGAGTTTGAGCTTTGCCTTGGGTGCAGGAAGAAGTGAGTGGAATGGATGGTCATGAGTATTGAACTGTGGTTCTCCAGTACTTGGGGGAGAACATGTTCAGGTTCGCCAATCACTACCCAGTAAATGTGGACTTGCAAAGCACTGAAACAGCTATGTTTTGGGACATGGGCCTGGCACTTCAAAGCAAGTGATGCCACCATTCATTACTGTGTGGGTGATAGCAAAATCCTTCACATGGAGGATATCAGATGCCCCACTGTGACAAACCTACTCATGCAAATCACCAGGGGTGGGGTAAGGGTATAAAATAGAAATGTCATCATTGCTATGATGCTTGCATATGTAAAAGCTATGTCCATGGCTGCCTGGATGATGGCACATCATACAAGGATCTTGTCCTCACACTTGAGGGCTTTCTAGTATTGGTTAACCAACTTGCTCAGGACAAATCATGGGAACAGCTTTCTAGTCTGCAGGCAGACAGGTAAATAGCACCTAGAACTAGGGAAAAAACTTTTTCAAAAATACTACAAGGTCACACAGTGGCACATCATCCCAGCTACCAATCAATGTGCCTGTAGTGCAGTGACAGGGCTGCCTTGACTGACATGGTCTGAATGGCCATCCCAAAAATCACAAGGCAGTCCTCGTCATGCAATTCAATTACTGCATATCTGGTGCTGATGGCACTGCCTTCTGATGAAGACAACCACACGACTGTGACAAGACACTATGCATACCCTTACTGAAACAATGGCCTGTATAGAATTATTGAGTTGCATGGCTAGGCTTCAAAAGGCCCTGTGTCATTCCTTCTCTGAGCCAGTGATCAAGGAGTCTCAATCCTCACCATGGACACTGGTGGGGGAACATTCAATTTGAGAGAAATACACACGGACAGTATTTTTAGATGCAGGTCTCTGTAACCAGCACAATTACCCTTAAGAGCAAACAGGGAACACACTTCAGTCCTGGTGCTGGACTCTATCTCCCCAGGTCCCAAATAAGAATTCACACTGACCACTAAGGAGCTCTGTGTCTCTTTTCCAAGTAGCTGACACACACACACGTTGAGATCTGATTTTCACACACACACACACACACACACACACACACACACACACACACACACACACACACACATACATATGGGAAAAGGCTGGCACTGATTACTTGCTTGGCCACCTTTGCCCAGACTATAAGGTAGTTACACTGCCACCAGCAAGCTACTCTAAGGCTCTTACAAGGGTACTCAGTTATACTGAGGAAAATAATTACTAATACAAATGGTAGTGTTTCACCAATGAAGCAAGACGTTTATGTGAACAAATTGTATTTTTTTTACATAGAATACACAACCACAGTAAATTTATGCCAGTCATACAATTTAACAGTGAGGCCAAAGGCATTTTTCTGCATGGTTTATACAATGTAAGCAGCCATCTTTTCCAGAGCAGGTTTGTTATGGTGTTAACATGGTTGCCTCTAAGAGCAGAGGTAAATAAATATATGTACAGTGCTACAGGCTTTGCAAGAGGCAGCTGAGCCAAAACTGACTGCAGTAATGTCTTGTACAAGACAACAAGTCAATTATTCCAATATCCGCATAAGTACACAGTTATAACAGTGGCAATAAACTCATTAATCTAAACCTTCTCATTGGTTGCAGTCTACATGCATGGAAAACTGTCATTATAATGCTGTTACACAAGGATAGCCCAACTACAGACCCTGGTAAACACAGACTCATTTGTCTGACTATCCTCATAGTGTGTTACTCTAGTTACTGTAACATTATAATTTTTCTATTTATAGTTGTAGAGCTTTTCTCCTCGGGCCTCTGCTGTAAAAGGGCAACAGCTCATTTGGAATACTCTGGTCAACAACTCTCACATAAATAGTAAATAAAATGTTCAAACCATAGGCTCCTGACGCACATTATGTGGGCCATGTATACATGTATATGTTCTTTGATTCACCTTCCTGATTGTATTAAATTAAATTCCTTGTATAATACAGCACCACTTAAGAGTCTGTTTGAATTTTTTTCCAGTTAGAAATGAAATAAAAAGTATGATCCAATTATGACAAAACAGCCCATTTCAGAATATTTTAACCATAATAAGCTATTCAAACTTCTGTCATTATAATCCACCTGTATCAGTCAATAAGCACAATCTCTGCATTAGTAAAATTAATACGAATAATTCCACATTAAAGATATCTGTAACTAATGGAGAGACTGCTACTTGGAAACAACTTCACATTTCAGTATTTCATCTACAAATACAGTGCTTGCTGCCCTTGAAGGATTAATTGCCTACGTTACATTAAAGATAAATTGGTAAGCTGGTCGTATTGCAGTAGGGAATGACTAAGAAACCGATAACAAGTTCATAGTTCATAGGCATCTTATACAATGGTGCTGGTTACAGAGGACACAGTCAGGAATGCATAACCCCTACCCCCTTAAAATGCACCAAATAATCAGCAACTATGACATCACATACCATGCCTCCATACCTCTCAACCTCTTAGCACAAGAACTTTGGACAAAGTATAAAAAAAATGGGGGGCAAAGGCCAAGAAATAGGGACAGATTATAAATATTGCTCTTATAGACTTAGAAAGGGCTAGAGTAGTAGCATTTGTTGGAGCATGCATTCTCTGAAGGAAATGAAGTTTGAAACTCAAATGTATGACATTACTTACTATTTCAGTCCTCAGTGACTTGCTAGAAAACCACAAATTTTATGAGGAATAAGCCAAAAATATGAGGCAAAAATCTGGACATTCTATAAAAAAACAGGCAGTTGAGAGGTAGGTATACATCTGAACCTGTTAGTGCAAGAAATCTGGACAAAGCCTAAAATAATGTGGATACAATATTCCAAAAATAAGAATAGATTTTAAGTATTGCTTTTTTGTAACTTAGTTACTAGACTGACAAGATTTGTGTTGGTATGCATATTCTGAAGGATATGAAGTCTGAAACTCATATATATATATATGTCATTATTTATTCACTTCATTCCTCTCCTGATTTGCCACAAAACCTCACATTTTTGGATTGTTCCATTGAGGATTGTGCAAACAACACAATACAGAAGTAGTTGAGAAGCACTGGGAACATGAGCCAAAAATTACTATAGCAAATGATGAAGTGTACATCAGATTGGATCAGCCATTGCCAACAGTTGAAAAAAAGTAGATGCAAGAACACTAGATATAGTAGTTAATGAAAAGAATTCAAAAGTAGCATTGATCATTGCAATTGCTACACATTGCCATTACAGTATCTTACATACAGCAGGAAACAAAGTCAATAATTATCAAGATTTGCAGGCAAAAATGAGAGCAATGGAGGAAAATTGCCCCGACTGTTCCAATACTAGTAGTAGGAGCAATGGGTCGGGGCAAAAAAAGCACTACAGTCATTTTTACATATGCTACCTATAAATGTAATTCCGTATGAATTGCAGGAGCCCATTGTGAGTGCTATGAAGAGCACTTTTGGATAACAAAAACTGAAGCAATACTATTTTCATGAACTTTAGTCATACCCTGACGTAGGAATGGTGTCCATTCCCATAACAGTATTAGAAACCCAAAAGATTTGGCGAACTTAAACCATACATCTGACACATCCACTTAAATGTCAAGTTTATAAAACAACATGCAACCTGTCCAAGTTTAAGCAGATATATGTATTACTACCCTATTATCTTTTAACTGGAATAGCCAAAATATCCTACTCTTACGTGATGCTTTAAATTAATTCAGTGCAACTTTCCTAAATAGCCTGACAACTTCTACAGGGAAGAGAGTAAAAACAAATAATGCAATTTGGCTATCTAAAAAGAGTAGAATGCTAAATCAGGATAAATAAAAAGTGTGGAAAGACTGGTAGAAATACAATACATCACAATATCTCAAACATCGGAATGCTCCACATCTGTAATACATCTACATATAACACAGGAGTTGAAATCCATGATTCATGTTTGACAATTTCACAAGAATAAAGTTCCACTTACCTGTAACATCTCGCAGTAGTCTTGTATACATGTACTCAGGTGCCAGTCTTCTACAAAGATCACCTTTGGAGTAATCCCCTGAAAACTCAGCCAGTACCCATGTAACAAAGCACGGCTATTATCCCTAGCATATAGCTCAACAGAACCATTGGGCTTTTCACAAAATCCTCTCAGCCCTGTCTTAAAAAATGAGATGTAATATAGAAAAAAATGCATTAAATGTTTTTTTTTTTTTTTGTAATTCTCACTGTTACTTAAGGTTCTCAATTAAGCCAAAACAAATCCTGTAGGACATTGAAACTATATCTCATCTACTGCAAACTGTACCCCACCAATAATGGCTTCTGCAGCAGTTCTGATATATTGAAATGACAGCCCCCTATAGTGTGAAGCATTAATAGTGCAGGAGTCTCTCAGATATGTAGAATGAATGCCTGTCTCCACTGGCCCATTAAGATAAATAGGGACATTGTCTCCTTTATTGACTGCCTCATCAGGCTAAATGGAGATATTTTCACCTCATTTCACACTTACTGGAGGAATTCTCTATGCCACTTAAAAGTTTTGCCCCGGGATTCACTAATCCTCCATGTAAGACTAAATTAATCTTACACGGAAACTGCAGCCTAATAGTAAGACATCGGCGCGCCATGCATATTAATGAGGGCACGCTGACTCAACTCTAAGGCAAACACGGAGTGTGCACAAGTGCAGGGGGCATGTCGGACTGCCGAGCAGTCCAAAAATCCACCCCCCTGCAAGTCCCTCAATCGGCAAATGTCAACTGACATGAGCGAGTCCACTCAAATGTGTACATACCCAACACTACACTCCCCCGCATTCTAATCCCCTGTACAATTAGAAAATGTAAAACTTTTATTTATTTTTTTATTATTCCCAAAATAGCTGCCCGTATTTGCGCGTGTCTGTGCGGGTTTGCCCATTGCTTAGCTACAGTTAGCAGTTTAGACATCGAAGAGGATAATAACAAACTTATATGCAAATTAAGCCAAATAGCAATAGCGTAGTGGTAGAGCCTTCACACAAAGTGGAGGCATTCCCGGTTCGAGTCCCACTACTCCCCTTTCTATTTTCTGTAGGGAATCTGTATATAAAAATAATTCCTTACATTTATCTTTTAAATTTTAGTAAAAAGCATTGAAATGGCCTATGTAGTAGTGAACGATATTTTATATATATATATATAAGAAGGTGAAATGGTTATTCATACTGATGAATGCATAAGTAATGTATCTTAAGCATTGTGAAGCACTGCTAAGCAAAGTTTACCAGTATTAAGCACATTTAAGTATAGTTGCTCATAGCTTAGCACTGCTTTAACTAGTGCAATGGCTTTGCGCGTAGCTGCCCATCGCGCCAACTAGAGCAAACAAAACATGTTTGCGCATAGCTGCGCACTGCGCTAACTAGTGCAACGTCGGGCAACGTCGAGCAACGTAGAGCAACGGTGGGCAAAGTTGAGCAAAGTCGGCTAAACACAGCCATACCTCCTAGCCGGTCTGGCCAGTAGTAAAATAAAAAGCAATGGCAGGCCTCGAACCCGGGATACTGTGCACCATAATCACAGTACTGAACCACTAAGCCATGACAGCTTTTGATATGCATGCACTTTCAACACACACATACATATCAATGAAAGTTTACCCATTGCTAAGTAGGTGTGCTTTCAGCTGAGATTTTTCAAAACCGGCCAATCACAAATAAGTGCAAGAAATGAGGCATATTTAAGCCCCATGGGCGGGAATACTTGCCATAACTGGTTGTAGCTCCCATCTGTAGGCAGCATGGCCGGTGTTGGAGAGGGCTCTCGATTTCAAGTGCAACGGTGGGGCATTGAGGAGTCAAAAGTAATGGTTTGGCTCCTCGTCCATAATCATGATGACAGACTCCTGCAGGGCCAGTTCCAAGGCACTGAATACAAAGCGGAAGCCTGGAACTGTCTAGCACATGATCTCACCAGTGCCACAGGCGTCCCTTGGACTGATGAGCCAGTCAGACACCACTACTCAGATATGAAGAGACGCAAGGAGGACCGACTGAATCAGTGGATACAGGAGGCCAGTGGGATGGAAAATGCCCCATTACTGAGTAGGTAGCCATGGAATGAAGTATGTAAGAATTGCTGTTGTAGTCTATATTATGGATAGGTATATGTCTCAGTATCACTTCATTTACTTCACAGCTGCAGGTGTCCGTGCTGCGAATCAGCAAGCCTATGCAGATAGGCTGCTAAGGCTGCGCCACCAGGCAGGTTAGTAATTATTCTGCATGTATTGTTATATAAAATAAGGGAGAGAGCCTGAAAAAAAGTGTTGTAGCCCAATAATAAAGGTATAATAAGTCTTGAATAACTTCTCTGCATGTACTGTTATGTAAAATAAGTGAGAGAGCCTGGAAAAGAGTGTTGTAACCCATTAATAAAGGTATAATAAGCCTTGAATAATTTCTCTGCATGTACTGTTATATAAAATAAGTGAGAGAGCCTGAAAAAGAGTGTTGTAACCCATTAATAAAGGTATAATACGTCTTGAATAAGTCTTCTGCATGCACTGTAATATTAAATAAATGAGAGAGCCTCTAGAAAAGTGTGCAATGTAATTAATAAAGGTATAATTCCTGGAGTGTGTCCGTGTCACTTTCTTTGATATGTTGTCATACTCTTGCATTATAGAAATAGTACTGCTGTATTAAGCGCTGTCAACCCACGCTTGGGTAGGCCCATATAAAGTAGCTGTTAAGCATATATACAGTCCTCAACTGTTGATTCATGGCCGGCATGTATAGGTTAATCTGGCACATGAGTAGCTTGTTATTGTGTTCCCCAGAAATGTCAGTGTGCTGCTAGAAATGTAGGGGGATGTTAAAATAACTGATAATGTCACCTGAACACATCCAGATATGTAGATATATAAATATAAATAAAATATATAAATATGTAGCATTAACATCTGCATCCTGGACAGTTTGCATGTCAGATACAGGTCAGGTATATGAAGAACTAGCAAAACCCTTTTCACAATTTAACGGACATTGCCTAGTGTACTAATACATGTAGGGGATATATACCTGCAGTCAATAGGAATGTAGTGTATACTATAAGTACATATAAGTTGCTAATGGAGGTATCTTTTTACACCCTACTGTATGTGCATAAACAATGCAATTCCACACCTCAATGGGTATGTCTAATCTCAAAACATTTGTTGGGACATATGTCCTAATGGTTTATAAATATCTGCATTTACTTCGATGCATGTGCCCTGTTCAAATACCACAATCATGGTGGCCTGTTGAAACCAATCAATCCTGCATGCTGTTGGAATGTCCACAGTTGTTCTATATATGCATGTCTTATGCTTGCTGTTCAACTGTTGGAACTCTGGTGTGTTGGGTTAATGGGAATACTACTGCATGCTGTTACAACTAATTTGGAATGCTGTTGGCTGTTACCAACCCATATTGTCATTAAATCCTCCTAAACATAGAATGTATGGGAAGGCCGGTGCCAGTGGACCCACCTGTCCCACCTCAGCTGGCGATGGCACCTGGCACCAGCAGGTCCAGTGCCCAGCCCGGGACCTCCTCCTCCATTGGCCCTGTGCCACCTTCGGGTGGAAGCACTGCAGGGGATGGGGCTCATCCCCCCATGCAAGCATGGCTGGAGGAGGGCCACCTATCACCCTCTGAACGGTCCGGGCTGTGATGCGTAGGGATATTGAGCATTCAGTCACTGATCCTCTATGCCAGCTTGAGGCACTAGTGGCACGACTCACGGGTGAGCCTGCCACTCCTAAGCAGCCCCCAGCACAGCCACCCTCTGGGCTGTGAAGGTGCAGTGGTGACTGCCCATGGGTGGGCATCTCAGTTCCACTGTTGCCATCTGTGGGCTCATGGGCTTGCGATTTCCAAATATCCTTCCCAATCAATGGTATTCACCCACCACATGTGTCATAGTCCACCCCTGTATGCATCTTGTTTGTTGTCTGTTTAACTCCCCAACCTACCTCCCCAAATATACCCACTTCCCCTACCCCACATTCCACTCTCACCTGAAAAAAAAAGGGCAATCTGCTCCCAAAAATAAATTACACCCCATATATAGCTGCCTATTTTGCACACATAAACTGATATTTAATTGGCAGTACAACATACTTTGTTGCCCTCACCCCTCTCTCAGGGGGTGGAAGGGTTCATATTTCCCTCCATATTTCTTGCATATGCACAGCTGTTGCTGTTACATTAATGGGCAGCTATGGACCTTCCCTACACCTGTCCTGCACATCCCAAGCTGTTTTCCCTACTGTCTTTCCCTCTTTGTGCCCCTTTTTCACCACTTTCCTATCTCCCCATTTTCTTTTCTTTCAAAGAAATGAGCGTGGGGGTTAGTGGGAGTAAGCACTATTAAGCAGTAGTTAGCGGATTTGCACGTGGGTGCGCTTGTTTGCGCTTAGCTAAGCATTGCTAAGCATCGCGCAAACCCACACAAACCCGCTTACAACTGCTTAAAAGTGCCTTAGTCACTCTGTATGTCAGGGCCCTTGTTCAGCTCAGCAGCAAAATAAAATGCCTCTGTCAGTCTGAAACCCTGGACCTTGGACACACTAGACTGCAAGAAGTACCACTAAGCCATGTTAGACATACAACAAGTTGGTGCTGAAATGAATATATCATGCATCAGAATGAGTGCATGTAAAGGAAAAATAGGAATGCCATAACACAAAACTTATGTGGAACTTTACCAGCAGTTGTTGTGGAATTGCATTACATGACTGCGATGAGAGAACCAGCCATTCTAGCAGGAAATAATGTTACAGCAGCACTTTACAACACACACACAGTATCGTAGCAGGACAAACAGTGGCATATCTGATTAGGGCAGAGGACATACATCCCAACTGTGACCACTTTCCAGGGATGTCCCTGATTTTGAAACATATGTTAGCTGTGTCCCTCTGAATCCCTCTGAAAAGTACTGATGTTAGGCAGAAAGGTGAGGTATTACACATAATGAATAATGACAATAAGAGTTAGACACGGCATGTACTTCAGAAAAGGTGTAGTATTCCATAAGCACTGGTTCTCTTGATGTCTCCACTTACTGTCTCTATTATTTAGAAGTGTACCTCACTTTTACCTACCTTTCCCTGACTCTGTTCAAATATGTACCTGAATGTTTCAGAGGCCTGGCAGAGGCAAATAAACACACAGGCATATCAGCTTTTCTGCTGTTACATACTGTGCAAATAGCTTTGGAAGGAGTTCCACAAGCATACCCTTATGTAGGAGTACAACACTGAAATACCAAAGGATGTAGACATGTACTGGTAGCAACTGACAGCAACAATGCCATTGTACCAGTGCTGAAAAGACCTGTGCTTGCACAGACAAAGAATAACAGGCTACCATCTGGATAGGTCTACAGTTGGGAGCTATGCAGACAGACTACTTGCCTTGATAAACTAACAGGTACACAGCAACCCTTTAAGTCCAGCAAGATAACATTCACACAATAATACATAATGTTCTCTGTACGTCTGCATCCCTACCCAAATGTATAATATACCTGTGTGTTCAGGGTCTACCAAGGATGTAGGTAGGCATACTCAGTACTGGAATTGTCCAGTTTTCATGAGCAGCCTGTGCTAATGTCAACACTAAGAAAGCACAAACTGTTCAGAAATGAGTACATTAATATTCACAGTATAGCAGTTCACAAACAGTTCACGTGGCAAAAGAATACATCTCAATAACTACTTTTGTATGGCAGTTAATTGTATAAGTAGAAATGAAACTACATACGCCCATGTATCTTGTGTTAGCATTTGCAGAGGTGAGTACAATTCTACACTGACAAGTGTGTACTGGAAGTGGCGGCATTCAGGTCTGAGTACAACATTTAAATCACTGGCTACACCCCTAGCTTCAGATATAAGAACTATACCAACATTCTGAATTAAACAACGGTGTCCACAGCAAACAAGTATGAGTCCCACTTTGGAAAGCTGAAAGGGCTATGCCTACCTGACTTAGCAATTTATAGCATTGGGTTGCTATGACAGTGAGTACTGCAATTACCACACAGCAGGCTGCATGCAATTACCAAATGGTGGCCACCAATTGGTGCAGAGGCCATCACATGCACATGTGCAGATACCTATAAAAGCAGGCTGTACTTGCTGCCCACACACGCAATCATTCCATTGCAGACACTGAGAGAGAGAGTGAGAGAGACATTAACAGCAAAAGCAAACTCAAAGGCAAAAGGAACATGGAAATTAATAATACCGACACATACAAAGGAAAGGCATGTAACAGATATGCATTTACTGGCATGTAGTAGATGTTTTTGAAGGGTACTCTACATACTTTGAAACATCGATATGTGGCAGCAGTACGTATCTATGCACAGATGTCCAGCAAAACTAGTGCCATGGACAAATCAGTGTGTAGCTGTGTGCAGGGGGACATAACTGTGACATATGTAGCTCAGCATTAAATGTCAAACATCTGATCCATGTTATCTGTGTCCTGTACTGTAGTGTGGACAATGGCTGTTTGGGGGAGTAGCGCAAACAGCTATATAAACATGGATGTGACAGAGTAACACATGCATGATAGTCATATTAACGTGTAGCTTAGCAATGGCAACTGCTGTACCAGGCTAGTATGCTAATCTAGCATTTGTAGCTATATACACACCCTCTAATATTACTGTGTGCTCACATGTGACACCTGTTCATGTTGCAGCAAGGGCCAACAGGTCAGCCGTGAGGTCCAGGGACTTACAACAGTGTGGACCTTGTGTGTGTATGGCACACTCATATGGAAAGATATATATGTGTCAGATATATTAACATCTGTACATGTGCATAGAGCAAGGGACATACTGAAACTGTATGTGAAAGGTGGACATATATATGTTGGTGAAGGTTGTTATGTGCATATTTGTATGTAGGTTGTAGTGTGTGGCAAACAAGACAGCATACAGTGCTGGTATATGACATGCGGTGGTTAAACACTGTGGGTGTGATTTGTTAAGTTTGCAATGTTGCAGCCAGTGAGGCTTGCTAAAGCTACATGGGCTTAGAACACCTTCAGTGCATTTCTCACAAGACTGTGCAATATCATTACATTACTGTGTACCTCACATCCTTTGTATAATTGATATTCCCACCATGAAAGGTGGACTGTATATGTGCCTATATGTATATGCATATGTACACCAATGGATGTGTATATGTATGTATGAGTATATATATATATATATATATATATATATATATATATATATATATATATATATATAAAGAGAGAGAGACATAGTCATATATAGTGAGACAGATGCCTGGTGTCAAAGCCATGGCCTTATGCTCAATGCATCCACTTTTACAAAACATAGTATCCCCACAGTACCACATAGGTAGTAGCCCCCACCATGTTGAACAGGTACCGATGTGTACATACAGCCAAGTGTTACGTCATCTCTCCTTTTGTAATCACATTTCCAAAGGTATTTGGAAATCCCTCGGTGGATCACATAAGCGATAAGGGGTCTGCATGCATATCCACAAAGGTAGTTGTACACCTATAATGAATAGCCATCATTGACAGACTTTGCTGCATTTGAACAGGTCTGAAATATACCTCAGGCATAAACCCTCACTCACACTATTCAATAGAAACCATAATGAGTGTGTGTGACACTGATGACCTAGGCCAGGGATCACTGCAGTGGTTGGGCTTGTCACAAGCATACAGATGTGACCTAAGGTCTGGAAAGTGGCAGCACACTCTGGCAAAGATAACAGATGTGTTCATGGAGAAAGCAGGATTCCCACCTATGAAATAATTGAGTTCACATGTACGTATATGTATTTGCCACACAGCTACCTGACATATGCAGTGCACATACTGTTGTCATAGTGATATGTCATACAGTAGTAAAAACAAAACCCACAACACATTGACCAACAGTGTCTCACACACACACACACACACACACACACACACACACACACACACACACACACACACACACACACACACTCATCAAGTGCAGGATTCAATCCCCTACCTAACTACTTTACGATAATAGAGCAGTACACATTAACACCACGTGCTATACACATTACTGGAAGTTCTCCTTTCCACAGGTATATTTGTAGGATGGTGACATCATCAAACTAGAGAAAGTGGAAAGCAAATATAACCTTAAATAAAGATAAAAGTAAGGGTTTGGGAGATGTGGTAAAAATTCGGGGGGTTATAGTTGTCATTAAATGAGGTGTCTTTGCTAGGGATAACATTTGGTAAATTGATGTAGTTATGATGCAGTGGGAGGGTGCAATGCAGGACATATAGATGAGCATTCAGGAAAAAGGTTTTTCTGATTAATTATGTATTAATGAAAATATAGAATATATATCAAATGTTTACTTGATCCTACAAAATTATGAAAAGGAAATTGTGAAGTTGGTGTTTTCTTTCATATGTGATTTTAGATTAAACCAGATAAAAAGATGTGTGTTCTGTATGAGTAAAGTTGGATTGGGGTTACTAAATCCAGTTGTTTATTCTGTTTATTTAAGCTTGTATAGAGCATTAAAGTGGCTAACAGAACAAATGAGAAAGTAATAGTGATAATGTGTAAATATAAGTACAAAAGGTTCTGAGAAGTAATGAGAATAAGAAAAGAGAAAAAATATGCAAATGAAAAATTAAAATTGTCAAGAAAAACAATAACATGGAATATAAAAATTGCTGATATACAGAAAGATACAAGGATGTGGTATAGTAATGTGATAAAACAATATTATTATATAATTCCATGGGAACATTTACCATAGAAAGTGATTAAAGCCATTCAAGTCAGGAAAAAGTGGTATGCCAAGATAACAGTATCAGGATTCCTATGCAGATTGGTAGTAAATAAGTTACCAGTAAAGCAGAATATGTCATATAAAAAAAAAAGTTGAAAAAGTGTGTGTATTTTGGGGGGCTAGAAAAAGCTGTGTGAAAAAGTGAGGCTATTGATATAAAAATAAAATAGATATGAATCTGATGTATGGATATTATAAGAACAAGAAAGAATATGTGAGAAGAGCAGATAATTTATTTTATGTAATCTGAGTTATTTGTAAAGAAAGACTGAATGAAATTTTGTTTCATGGAAAACGGATTTTGGCAGCTATATTGTGAAAAATTATTATTATTGTTGTTTATTATTTATTATTATTGTTTTGATTATTGTTGTGGAAGGAGTGAGGGTCAATTATGGAAGAAGAATACTGAATATGTTATAACAAAACTGATAAATAGTAAAAAACTGAAATTTGTCATAAAAGAGCCTGTAAATATGTACATTTTGTGAATGTGTAAACAATGGGTTTTTATGTTGTGCAAAATAAAGGACTCCTACTCTTCTCAATAGGTGCCATGGGTTCTTTTGCATCTACCTGAGCTATCGCCAACTCATGCAGATGAGACCTCATTTAACATCACATCCAAAGGATGACATGCTCAGGAATGCAGTACCCCACTTATACTACACTGCAGTATCTAGAAACCATCTATTTGGTGTGGGCATGGAACCTATTACCTTCTACACCAAAAAGCGAGTGCGCTATCTGCTGTGACCTGACATATTAGATAAATTAAAGAACAAATTGCATATAAAGCATTTAGCAGGAATTTCACATATTGTCATTTTAATAGTTATTTTGAGAAACCAATTACATTAAATAACAAAGAGATGAGACTAATAGGTATCATTCAGAAAATCTGAATTGAAAGCTGAAGAGCTCTGCTACATAGAAGATATGGAGTAGAAATAAATAATGAGAGATCCACAGTGAAATAAAAGCATTTATAAATAAATATGGCTTAAACAGATTTATTAAAAGAAGAAAAGAAATGTGGCATCCAAAGCTTTAGTATGCTATGGAGTTATCAAATATAATGGAAGATGATGACATTGTATTACATTGTTATGTTATCAAGGCATTATTGTATTATGATAGTAAAGTGGTGTTAGGCTCTAAAATGAGTTACTAAAGTAATGAAATTTGATGTTATTTATAACTCATCTCTATCTTTGTTGGTGAGTTAGTAAGGAACTGGTGCAGAGACAGAGGCCACAGATGTATATTCATTTCTTAAATGTTATGAGGTTAGCTGAGGTCATGAGTTTTATTTTTATTTGAAAGGAGACAGCTTTATAGTGCAACATTACTAACAAGGACATTACAAGGGGGGCGATATGCAGACATTGTTCATGTCAGTGAGAACCAGGTCCAGTATGTTTGCTCCACTAGTGGGCATGTGGACTATCTGGTCCAGGGTATTAGTGTTTAGAGAGTCCAGAAATCTCTGGGCCTGCAAGTTCAGGGTCATATATGATTCTCATTTTATAACGATGTAGTTGAAGTAACCAGGAACATGGTATTAGAGTGCATTCTGAGTGTCTCCAGTAAGTTTAAATATGAGTCATGGATTTCCAGGGTCATAGAAGGGGTTCCCATAGCTAGCAAGAGTATGGTATGGGACTTTGCCTATGGTAATTTGGACATGGAGAAGCTCAAGTTCATCATCCTGTTTGACCAACCTTGCGGTGACCTTGTTATTGGTGTAGATTGAGACACCTCCACCTTTAGTCCCTACCTGTGCAATAGCTGGCCTAAATGTTTGGGAGGCGTTGTAGCCTTACACAGCTGGGGTTCTCTTCCTGCCTTTAAATCATATCTCAGTAAATACACAGATACCTACGTTCTCCAGGGTAAGGAGAGCTTGGAGGGAGTGGAGTTTATTGTTCAGGCTCCTGGCATTGAGCAGTAACACCTTTAGAATCCATTGGTTATTAAAATATAAAACTATGTTCAGCTTTTTATTTTTTACTTAAGTTAGTCCTAAACTTA
The DNA here is from genome assembly GCF_019279795.1 of Protopterus annectens. Lineage (NCBI taxonomy): Eukaryota > Metazoa > Chordata > Ceratodontiformes > Protopteridae > Protopterus > Protopterus annectens. The sequence goes on from NC_056729.1 coordinate 901,328,218, forward strand.
AATTGAAAATTCAGTCAGGTATAAAATTAGCAACAGTAGAGGCACTTTCTGCTATTAATGAAAAGGGCAATTAAGTGTCAGTTAGAGATAGTTAACTGCTGTGCCCTGTTTCTATGTTAGTGGCTGTTGGTCTATGAAGTTTGCTTGAAGGTGTTATTTCATGAATAAATATGTAATTTATCTCTGTCTGAACCACTTTGTACAGGATGTCCTTCAAATGTATATAGCATTCTGCTGAACATTAGACCCATTATTGACTACAGTGTCCCGTTTGGCATTTACCCAACCAGGCACACTCAACAGATGGAATGCCATAAAAGGTTCCTCACCAGGAAAATTTGGGGACGTAAGATGCTATCTCTGTAATCAGTCTCCTACAGGTTATTGAGATGTGATTTATGTCTAGCATATAAGGCATACTCAGATCCCAACTTTGATGGATCTCTTGCACATCCACAACACAAGCAGCCCCAGAAACACTAAATCAAATCCTTGAGCTTTGTGTGAGTCTTACATACAACCAGCTTTAGGGACAGATATGTGACTCAAATGATTTCCAGAGTATGGAATAACCTCCCCATGTATGTGAAGCAGAGTTCATCCCTGACCCATTCAAAAGAAACTTTGACAGTCTGAATATATCCTACAACAGGTACATAACTTACTTATAGACAGTGTTTCTAATCCAAAAGCGATGTCTTGTATGTATTTAAGTGTTTGGGGGGCAACAATTTGTGACATACACATTTTAATGCTGATTGGGCAGCAATAAGAGATTGTGAGTACGAACTGTAATTTTCTGACTACACCCCCTAGACTGAGCAGCTAGTTTTGCCTCATATCTGGATTTTTTTTAATTTCATTAGGGTTGAGAGTTCCTTATTAAGTTTAGCAAAAAGAGTGTTTTTGGCATCTTGAGAGCACAATTTTATTTTTGTGTGCATTTTCTTTGTAATACAGCCTGTTTATACTTGGGTTACACCATACCGGTTTGTTTTTTAATTTGGCATTGTATTTATTTCTGAGGGTGACAGATGCATCTGTGAAACTATTCAGAAATTTACAAGTCTTGGATGGTCTAAACATGCAGTGTGGTAAAGCAACTGATTAATGGCACGGAGGTGCAGTGAGTAGCATTGCCATTTCACAATGCTTCATTCTCTGGTTGAGTTTGCAGCTGCACCTCCATCTGAGTGGAGTCTGCATGTCCTCCTTATCTCAGTTTGTGTTTTATCCAGGTTCTCTGATTTCCTCCACAATCCAAACATATGCTGTAGGTGACTTGTATCTCATTATAAGCAGTGTGTGTGTGTGTGTGTGTGTGTGTGTGTGTGTGTGTGTGTGTGTGTGTGTGTGTGTGTGTGTGTGTGTGTGTGTGTGTGTGTGTGTGTGTGTGTGTGTGTGTGTGTGTGTGTGTGTGTGTGTGTGTATTTTGTGATAGATATGGCTTGTCAGGGGCAGCATCAGTATGTGTCAGTGTGTGAAAACGTGGACAAATATCACTGTCCTTATTTGTTGTCACACACAATATTGAGGAACACATACATAGCTTCTGCCAGACATATATATGTAGCATGTCTCCTTACCCCTACCCCTTAAAAGGCCCCCTCCCCTGCTTACTTGAAACAACACAACTCAGATATACGCACAGAAGGTTAATATAGCTAGAGTTCCTCTGGCTAGCAGCAAAAACAGACTACCATTAACAAGGAATTATCTTTAAACTGTACTACATCTAAGCCCTCAAAGCTTCTGGGGCTTTAGAAGACTGACTGTATAAGGAGATTTTAATGCAGGCTTAGTAGGGAGGACCCACCCATAGCCACTGCCCCATGCCCCACCTAGTCTAAAACCAGCCATGTGCTTAGGTGTGCACAGAAATTCACTACAGCTACTGTGGGTTTTGTCTGGGGACATTGTGGTTATTATTTCTTTAACTTTCATTACCAAAAAACCTCAGAAGTCTACATTGAAGTTTACTTTACCTTGTCTAGGGTAGTGTGCTGTCTAGTACCAACAAGTTAGAAAACATTACTGTGATGATTATGTTCCCCTTTCCTCACAAAATCACACACACATATAGGCAGCCTATTTTGGGGACAGGGAAAGGAGGCATCCTTTGTATGTATGTCTAACAACAATTATTATTAAAAATGTTAAAATATATTACAGTCACCATTTATTTATTGTTTCACTGTCATCCCAATCTAACATCAGAGGGGTACACAGAAAGTAGCTGTCTTTTGATGTAGAGGTGAGAAGGCATGTCATGCATATGTAGGACATTGATTTGACATACATGACAATTGTCATTTTATTTCTACTTTCATCCCAATTTAATCCCAATTTAATATCAGAGTGATGCCAACAAGTTGACGTTTTGAGGGATACGGGAAGGGATGGAGGCACTATTCACAGATAAAGGATTAGGTGTCCTCTTCTCAAGCAATGTGTCTTTTCTGTTTGCTGGGAACTGTTATTTTGTCACCTTAAAACACAACTTATTTCTTCCTCAAAATAAAAAGTAAGACTGCATTTCTTTCCTTGCTCACAATTTTTGTTCAGGCTGCCAGTGGATCAAAATGGATCTAGAACCCCATGGCTTCTGAAGATATAGTAGTCCTACTATATACTTATTATTTCCTCTACAGTTATTACAATGCAGTCTCCAACCAAGCCTCCTATCCTGATTACCGTTCCTCCTCCAGCTTCCATCTAAGCTTTGGAGTTGAGAGATTTGAATGTCCAGATCCATCCAACATCTGATCAGAAAACTTCTCCCTCAGATGTTTGCCTTGAGTTCCTCTGCTCTGTTGGAGCAGGAGGACTCTCAGAGCCATTTCACACCAGTCGGGTCTGGGGATCGTGTATCAACTCAGAGGCTTTCAGATCGGTCCCTGATCCTCAGGGCTACAGCTCAGATGAGTTAACCTCTGACTTCATCTTCGGATATTGTCTTCTGGATCCGAGGGGGTCACAGCTCTGAGTGCTTCTTTGCCAGATCCGGAGGCCCACTCTGTTCGGGAGCAGACTGTTGTCTGGGTTCAGAAGAGGGCTATAGCTTCTCCAGCCTCTAGGATGAGGTCATCTTAAGATCTCCAGATCCCCTTTGTTCATCCGTAGTGTCTTCCTTCTGTGCCACCTCTTCCACAGGGACAGCAAGAACCTAGACATCAGGATTACACAGCTGGTACCCCTGCCTCTTCAGAAACCTCCCTGGAGTATCCCATCAAGGAAGTCCCTAGGACGAGGACTTGCAAGAGGAAGTATTTGGACTCAACTGAGGAGTCTGTCATCTCTGATACTGACCTCGATGAGGGAGAAGAAACAAACTCCTGTCTTATTTTGTTTAAGTGAGCGCTCCCTGCAGGCCTATCAGCAGCCATAGTCTCTTATTATATTACATCCTGCCTGCCAGAGTTAACACCCCCCTATATTGTCTCTAATAGTCACATTCCCTATACCCTCCTTAGCCTCTCTCCTAAAACTCTTCCCCCCTACTTGTAAATTATATTTTTCATTCTTCTCACCTTTGCCATCCCCTAGTCTCTCTGAAACCCCTTTGGGTAGACTCTACTTACATTACCTGGAATGACCATTAGAGTGCCGAAGTACTACCTATTTACCCATCACTTACTTTGCTCCTATATTTCAGCTTTTAAACCTTATTTTGTCTCCCCCTTACCTCTGTTACTCCTGAACCTTTTTCTTTGCCTCTGAATCGACCCTTAGTCAGCTCTCCTTTCCCTCTGCTATTTTAGTCTCTGACCTCCTAGATACCTTACTTTGGACTTACCTCCCAAATTACTGATTATTTTCCCTCAAAACCTGTCTTCTTGTCTGAACCTGCTCCATTCACCCTGCGGGCTCACTCCGCTCCCATACCCTACCCCCAAATTCCACCCACCCACAGTGGTCCTACACTTATACTCCCTAAACCACACCCTCTCTCTCATCCAACCAGTCAATTGCTCAAACCACTTACTTCACTTAGCTACACCTTCCTCTTCTAACTCTCTCAAGTATCTCTACTTAAAGTGCTTTTCCATACCTTATACCACTACTCCTCCCTCTCCTTAAAGTTTCTCCCACACTTACTGGTTCTTTATTATCTTAATCCCAGTCTACCTCCATTGTATTTGCATAGGTATTCATAACAAAATGCAAACTACAATGAAAGTTATCCTAACCAACTTAATACTCTTAACCACATTTTTACCTGCCCTCACCCCTGCCTATCTCCTAACCTATTTTGAAAATTCTGATTACTTCCACCATAACTACTCTCCAAAACAAACAACCTTTCATGATATCTCCCACTCCCATATTCACATTAACATCATCTCCACTCCCTGCTATCTGCTAGCTCAATTCCATTGACGCATACACATTAAGTACAATAACCTTTTAGTAAGAAAAGGGAAACTTCAAACTAGCTATTCATACAACCCAGTATTTAAGCTAAAGAACCCCACCTTACAGGATGGGGACATCCACCCTAATCCTGGCCCAACCAATGCCTCTACAGTAAATATTAACTGCACCACACCCTCAATCCTTCCAACCCAGACCAAACTCTCCAACTCTTTACTAATAGTTCATCTCAATATCCACAGTATTAACAACAAAGTTGCCTATCTCCATGCCCTCCTTGATATTCACTCCTTTGACATCTTAACTTGGTTAAAACCTGGAACTAAGGATAATGAAATTATCCCCCCAGGCTATAACATATTGAGACAAGACCGCTTAAAATGTAAGGGTGGGAGAGTAGCACTCCTATATAAAAATGGCCTACAGATCTCCTCTATAACTTATAACTCACCTTTGGACAGTAAGGCTGAAGTCCTCATCTCCAGACTTCCAATCAACACTAACAAATCCCTTTATGTCATCTGTATCTACCTAACCCCCCCCCCCGGCAATAACAGCATTATAATAGAAGATATTCTTAGCTGGGTGTCCTCAACTTACCCACAAAAAGCAATAATACTAGGTGACTTTAACATGGACTGAAAAACTGTTGATACTAATAATCCTTCCTCACATATTAATCTTTATGGCTTTATACAAACTATCACCTCAACAACCAGAACAAACCAACCAAAAAAGAGAGTACCTTAGACTGGATACTTATTAATAAACTTCCACAAACTTACAATGTAGGAACATTACCAGATGATCTAAGTGATCATACTCTAACTTACATTATAAGACAAAAGAATGACATTTCTAACACCCCTACTTATAGGATCTCACGAACCAAGAAACACTTTAACCCTGTACTGTTCCAAAACAAACTCAATGCCTGTGACTGGAAACCTCTAAAAATTCTCCCACTTGATGAGGCTTTTAAATATTTTAACTCTAAATTTCTAGCAATCCTCAATAAGCACGCACCTAAATGATCTATTAGAATGAAATCCAAACCAGCCCCCTGGCTTTCAAAAGAAACCAGACAGAAAATTCTACTTAGGATCAAATCATGGGCTAAGTGGAGAGCTAACAGAACTTCCCCTGAACAACAAACTTTCAGACAGTTAAGAAATATAACAAGAAAAGCTATACTCACTGACAAAAAGAACTACTATTGTAAACTAAAGCAAACACACCAAAAGAATCCACAGAAATTTTGGACTAGCTTAAATAGACTCCTTCACCCTGGCCACTCTAGCACACCATCCCCTCAAGATGCTGATCATAATACCCCACATCAAACTGCCAACAACCTCAACACCTACTTCACAGAGACCATACAATCTCTAGCCAGTCAGCTTTCCACTGACAACACAAGGCTCCCAACCTCTTTAACTGGATCTTTACCAACATTCCAATTTCAACCTATCTCAACCACTCTCATCTACAAAATCATACTAAAACTTAATCCTTGTATTCCTTCAGCCGACCAGTTACCTTCTAAATATTTGCAAAAAGCAGCCAAAGTCATTGCCTTTCCTATAGCCATCCTAATCAACAGAACCATTAATGAAGGAATCATCCCAGACATCTGGAAAATCTCCCACATTATCCCCCTACATAAAGGTGGTAAATCTAATGATTACTCTAACTACAGGCCGATAGCTCTACTATCACCCTTAGCAAAAGTCATGAAAAAATGCATTCACCACCACCTACTAGACCACTTAACCAAACACAACATACTGGCTAACTGCCAGCATGGCTTTAGGCCATTTCATAGTACCACCACCACTCTCCTATCTTTCACTGACTCCATTAGTAAGAACCGTAATAACAACATCCTCTCTTCTGCTCTCTTCATCGACCTTTCAAAGGCTTTTGATATGGTAAACCACCCCCTGCTTATAAATACTCTTGAATCTCTTTCTCTGGATACCCTAGCTATACGATGGTTTAAGTCCTACCTCAACAATAGGCAACAGGCAGTTCTCTGGGAAAACAAACTATTATCCCACCTGTCAGTCACCCTTGGAGTCCCTCAGGGCTCCATTTTAGGACATCTTCTTTTTTCATTATTCATCAATGACCTTCATGTAGCAATCCCTGAAGCCACCTGTATACAATATGCCGATGATTCCACGCTTATATGTTCTGCCAACTCCATTAATGAACTACATTCACTAACTCAAAAAGTATTCAACTCAGTAGAAGTTTGGTTCTTGAAACACTGTCTCCTTCTGAACGCCAACAAAACTAAGCTCCTACTCTTTATACCTACCAGTAGGTCCTCTCCTATAGACTTCTCAGTCAAATCCAACAATGGCACCCTTATCTTGCCCGACTCTACCACCAAACTGTTAGGAGTCACAATCGACAATAACCTTAACTTCGATAGCCATATAAATAACACCATACAAACAGTAAACAGGAGAATGGGCTCCTTATATAGAATCAAACCCTTCTTAACTCCAACAGCTAGAACCACTATTGCCCACTATCATTTAATCTCAACTCTTATTTACGCCTCACCTATTTACACTAATCTAAAAAAAATAATCTTCTCAAACTAGCAAGCTCCTACAACAATATTGCCAGATTTGCCACTGGTAATGCATTTCGAACTCACCACTGTCAGAATCTAAAGCAGCTAGATTGGCTTGAACTTCATAACATTCTGATTTTTCCCAACTTACCATTGCCCATAAGATCTTTTATGAACCAAAAAATACTCCTATACTCTCTAACCTCATTACCTCCTATAATAATCTTAATTTCCTACGCTCTTCTAGCAAACTGCTTGCTAGCATAAGCAAGTCCAATAACTTGGCAGGTGACACCCTCTTCTCCAATACTGCTGGAAAAAACTGGAACCTTCTACCAATAGATCTAACTCTACTGCCTTCACTGTCACTCTTTAAGCAAAAGCTGAAAAGGCACCTAAAAACTCACTGGTTATATCCTTGTAGTAACCCTGACTAATCTTCAACCTTTCACAACTTCCATCTTCACACTGCCTCTGGATACAAAATTTCACTCTGCGTACCCCTCTGTATGCAGTAACTGTTATTAGTAAGATTAATATAACTTCCAGTATTTATTTAATCTATCAATGAACTGTAAAGTACCTCATATATCATGTTGTAAGATGACTTATATTTTCCTATATACTCATCCTTCTTAGTATTAGTACTTTTTCTAGACTCCTTTTTTGTATTCTAATTTCCTCCTACTTTATTTGTTATACATCCATATATGATATTTTGTGCTATGTTTGGAGCTTTTCTCCAAGGGCCTGTACTGAAAAAGGAAATATATCCTGTTAGACTAGCCCGGTTAACAAATGTAAAATAAAATAAATAAAATAAAATGGTCACCCCCTGAAGATGTCTCCTTTGGAGACATCCTTGAATTATTGAATCAGATAGGTGGCTGGGAATCCAGCAATCATATTACTTCCAGTAATATGTTCCCATAGGAGGACAAATCACTAATTAAAGATAATCAGCTTCATTGTTTAAATATTGACTTTTTAAACTTAGGTGGATTGTTAGGTTATTTTTGCGAACCGATACAACATAGCCTAAAATAAGTGGGGGGGGGGGGTGCAAAAGAACAAACATAGGGAGAGAATGTTTACTTAGAAGTGACTCATGGCTCATGAGTTCATGGGTAAATACTCATGGGGAAATACTAAGCTATCAGTCTGCAGACTATTGTAAACATAGCCAATAATTAGATGATAGAATCAAACCTTGTACCTTGTTTCTGTGAGGTAAAGACATCCTCATGCCAACCTTGCCCCCTCCTCCCAAAAAAAGATTTGTCAGCTGAGCCAGGCAGGAGCTGAACCTACACTCATACAATCTACAGGTAGATGTGTTATCCATTGTGACACTGGCCCCAGTAAATATGTGTGCTTAGGATCATGGCTAAGTACAAGGCTAGTTGCCCTGGCGGGTCATTGTAAACTAATTTCACTTTCAAAGGTGAGACTAAAACCCTCTACCTCATGTCAGTTAACCATTATACCGACCACCAACCCTTTGATAGGGAAAGGAGTGAAATTCATTACTTTAGTGATGTAGTTAAGAGTGTATGGGCACACCAGCAGAATTAGTATGTTTACCCATTGACAGCAGTATTTGGTCTGATGATACAACCCACTGGGTTGGTACATGGTGGTTTAGGGGATGCCTGTTTGTATATAAGCTTATGGGTTATGATCAATTCCACAAAAAAAAATTACCACTCACACACCTCTATACCCCTCAAAATCAAATACAACATGATGCTGTCTTAGATTTACGACTGTTAACCAAACAAAGCAAATTAACATTTGCTATTGTAGAAAAAAAAAATTGTATCACTTCATTTTTTTTTTAATTATGTAATGCATGGGAAGTAAGTAACTGGTAAATGCATGACCTAGATGACTAAGACCCCAAGTGCACACTGTACAAATACTGCATATTGTCTAGGTACACAAAAAACAGGCATTCCAGTTGAATCTTTTTCTTGCAATGTACTCTCTTATTTAACCCTTATAAAAGTATTCCCATCCAATTTCAGGTACAAGTGGTCCTGTGCCATATATTTGGAGTCACCAAAGTACCACGTATTCCCCTGATAGATGACGGACAGTAACTCTCAACCTCTTAGAGCAAGAAATCTGAACAAAGACATAAGGAGTGTATCTGTAACTTCACATCACCGCCCCCTCCTCAGAAGATGCAGACAACCATGCCGAACAGTATGCCAATGTAGTATGAAAACCTCTAAAGCCAATTATGAATGGAAACTAGCCTCCAAAACAAAGGGAAAACACAAAGCCTTCTTCAGTTACATCAGGAACCTCCATGGCAAAGCCCAGGTTTGTTCCGAATTAGTACTTAACAGTATCACCTACACTGATCCTGTTGACTTAGCCAACCTGCTAGGAGATAGGTTCAGTGCAAACTTCACCTCCTGTCCACTGAAGGCCCTCTTGATATCCCCAATACTTGTCCCACACCTCACATCTCTTTAGATCAAGTGTTAAAGGCCCTATCCAAGGCAAACATCACAGCTTCCATGGAACCTGATAGTATCCCAGGCTGTATTCTGCACCATCTCCAGCAAGAACTGGCTTTACCACTGAACACCCTATTCAATCATGGTCTAAGTACAGGCTTCATCCCAGTTGAGTGGAGATCTGTCATTATCATTCCCTTGCACAAAGGTGGTACCATTACTGACCCTGGAAACTAACACCCCATTAATTTTACAAGTCTGATCTGTAAAGCCATCAAGCATATTATTATGGATCTCATACATGAGGACATAGGCAATCTCCAAGCACTGGACCCCGCCCAGTTCAGATTCATCAAGGGCAGAACTTACCTGTTTAACCTGGTTGACTTCTTTGAGACTGTCACTAAGGCCCTGGATGAAGGCAAGTCAGTACATACAGCTTACCTTGACTTGGCCAAGGCCTTTTGTTACAATCCCCCACTCGGGCCTTATCGGAAAGCTAACTCAACTTGGCATAAATACCTGTCTCATCAGGTGGGTGGCCAAATGGCTGACCAACAGGAACCTCAAGGTCAAAATAGGTGCCTCACCCCCTGATAGCAGACCTGTCACTAGTGGAGTTCCCCAGGGATCTGTCCTGGGACCCCTACCATTTGGCATCTACTTCTTGGAGGTCCAGGCAAAGACAAAAGGCATGTGGCTGACCAAGTTTGCAGACAACTGTAAGTTGGGTGCTGTCACTGACTTCGCAAATGATGTTAACATACTGCAAGAGGGTTTCACAGCAACTAATGACTGATGCCAAAATCATGGCTTCAAGCTAAATGCAAAAAAAAGGGTTTCATCATCGTACCATTTTGCAAAAACATGGCCCCTACTGATTACAACATCAAAGGAAACCCCCTAAGCACACAACCTGTGGTGAGAGACCTCTGTACTCAGGTTGATGATAATCTCACATTCAACCATCATGTAGCGGCAGTGGTCAGAAAAGCCTTCATCTTACCATTCGGCAAAATCACGGCCCCTACTGATTACCACATCAAAGGCAAACCCCTAAGCACACAACCTGTGGTGAGAGACCTGGGTACTCATATTGGTAACAATCTCACATTCGACCATCATGTAGCGGCAGTGGTCAGAAAAGCATTTTACTTGGTTCATCTCATAACTAAAGGGATTGCATCCAGAAAAAAGGAGGTTATTACCTTTCAATACTCGTCCCGCCTTAGACCATTAATAGAGTATAATGGCCCACTTGGTATGTACCTCTCCAAACATCTGCACCAACTGGAAAGGCCACAGAAATACCTCACAAAGAGAATCCATGGCCTCCAACACCTGTCCTATGTGGACAAGCTGAAATCACTATCACTCTACTCGGTATCATACAGGTTGCTCAGAGGTGATCTGTGCATCGCCTAGAAGGCAGTCTTGAACCCTGCCCTACTACAAAATCTCTATATCCGTAAGTCTAACTCCTCATGCATTACCCACTCAAAAGGCCTGAATCTAATATGTGACATCAACAAAACCTGCTGGAGAGACAGTTTGTCTCCCAGAGGCTGCCCTGTCTCTGGAATAGACTTCCCATACACGTCAAACAGAGTACCTCGCTGACCCTCTTCAAGTGCAACCTTGATGAGTGGATGGGAAACCACAACTTTGTCCCAGGCATTCTACCTGTGTCCCTCATTGACAGGGTGACAGCTGCTGATTGAGGTTTCTTTTGGGGGTACCTGTGTCCCTCATTGACAGGGTGACAGCTGCTGATTGAGGTTTCTTTTGGGGGTAAACTCTTGGCCCGGCTTATAAGGACTGGGAATATATAACTTTAGGCAGGCTTGGTTATTCCAAGGAGTCCTTAGCTGGACATATAACTTCAGGCAGGCTTGGTCGGTCCAACGAGTCCTTATCTGGAAATACAACTTCAGGCAGGCTTGGTTGGTCCAATGAGTCCTTAGCTGGAAGTATAACTTCAGGCAGGCTTGGTCGATCCAATGAGTCCTTAGCTGGAAATATACCTTCAGGCAGACTTGGTCAGTCCAACAAGTCCTTAGCTGGAAATACAACTTCAGGCAGTCTTGGTTGGTCCAACGAGTCCTTCGCTGCAAACAAGCAAAGCAGGAACAGGCAAGGGAATATTATAAAATCTCATTATCTGTTCCAAACATTGTGGGAATCCCTTGCTATCAAAAGTACTGTAGAGGCATGAACTGTTTTGGGCATATCCCGCCCCAGGATTTATGTCATGCATTGAGTTGGGGATGTCTATCATAATTACATGAGCAAAGAAAGATGAAAGAGGTGCTCTGATTCACTACTCTGAATTTCTTGCTGTCTGGTGAATGTTTTTACCTTGGCAAGCAACCATCAATATTATAGGGTTTTTCAGGTCAAAGTTAACATTGCTCTGTCATTCACAACCCATGCCACCTTAGGTAATTCCTAATTCTATGCTTAGTGCTGTCTTTTTTACCTCTTTCTATTATCTTATTTGTTTAGTACATGTGCATTATAAATATGATACTTTACACAAATGACCACTTTCAGTTTAATGCTGACCATGTCACTGTCTACTCATGAATTTCATTACAGCACAACTTTAACAATCAGTGTTATCAGTAATCATTTAAAGATTCATTAACTGTTCTTCACTTGAAATAGCCAATTCCAAAAATAACCCACTGCAACATGTAGGGACTTATAAATACATTGAAAAATTGCTGGTGTCCATCCTCATATTCAAAAATCACCCCAAATTCATAGCCTTCGTGGTACTCCCAACAGCTGAAATTTGAAAACAGGGTCATGTACATCCTTTCACTGGTAAGCTACCATAAAGCCAAAAATATTTTAATTCCAAAGCTTGAATTCCGTCTCTCTCTGTTTACCATGAGTAATTTGAAAAACTGTAGCGTATAAAAGTATACAGAACAGGATGTTCCATTTCATATCTCACATTACAGATGCACATCACTGTAATATGTTTCTTTCTACAAGTACAGTATGAGTTCTAAGACCTCCCATCTATTTGAAAACACTATGTATAAACTCCTTTTTTCTAAATGTATGCCTTCCTCCTGTTCTTCTTCTTTCTCTTAATCAGTACCCACTATGCAATACTTTGTTCAAAACTCTGCAGTAATCCTTTCACTTTCAGCTGCACCGAGAGGGCTTTCTATAAACTCGTGCAAGCCGAATGTAATTTCACCCTTCTAGTATAAGAAATTCTAGTATTTACTCTTTCAAGTGCTCACTAAAAGAACACTGTTTTGAGTTAATGCATAGCCTCTATTTTGTGAAACCTCCTTAGGATAACCCACAGGTAATTTATACTAAAACTTAAGCTTCATACCTCTTGACTTTTTTGCTCAAGAATCAGAGACACAGGCTCCAAATCAGGAACAATCCCTGGGATTCAGAAAGGCTTATCTTGAGTGGTAAGCCATAGGACGAGCAGCAAAACCCTTGTGCTAACGCTTTTCGATTCATAGACTGGCCCATCATAGGGATTTCCCATGGTCGGAAGACTCACTACAGTGGGCTGTCATGTCAGATACTCTAAAGGATAATGAGGCCTTCCAGGGAAGAAACTAATGATAATTAGCCATGAGAAAAACACTATGAACAGACACCAGAACTCTACTCAGCTCGGTAAAGAATAAAATAAAAAAACATTCTTATTCACTTTAATGACAAGACAAGTAAAATTAAGTGCTTTTCGTTTGGGGAATATCCAAACTTCTTCAGATACAAAACAAGAACAGTCAGCCCAGCTAAAATCCACTCTATAACATAAAAAGTTAATTGATTAATTACCCACAAGTGAGTCACAACACTCATTTAAAGTTACACTTCACGAATACATTATTTGTTACTAACCAATCCAAAATAAACCTAAAAACTTCAATACTTTTAAAACATTGTCACACAGTTGATAGAAAATTATTACATTTACAAAAAATAAATATGCATATATGTGTAATGATGAATAATACTGACACCCAACCCAAACTTAATTATTATACCATAATTATAAAAGCATAATTTATAACAAATATATGTAAAATTAATTCATAACTTTGTTATTTAATAATAATACTTTATCAATAAATAACCAACTATCCAACAGAATTACATAGAAAATTACCTTAGTAAACTTTTCAATTTTAATATACTTGCTAAAGAATAAATTTCATTAATACCTGGGGGGGGGGGCACAAGAGTTGAGTAGAAACTGCCATTTCAACTCATGTTCTTCAAGATGTAACTTAACTATGTCACTGTCTAAGTACCTCACATTCTCATGTGCAGTTACCTGTGCTATAACTCTAAACTTAAACCCATGACCGTGGCTATCCTTACAGTGCCTAGCTAGAGCATTATCCATTTTTTGTTTACTAATATCATAAATATGCTCATAAATCCTGTCACTCAGTCTACAGTCGGTCTAACCAACGTAGAAAGCTGGGCAGACATTGCACTGTGTGAGGTACACCACTGATCCGGAATTACAGTTAAACTTACCCTTAGTGTAATAATTGTAGTTTCTCACTCAAAATGTGTTACCTGTTTCAATGTAATTGCAGTATCTACATGCATCACATCTATACATTCCCACATGCCTATTGGATGGTCGCATGGTAGTTTCCATCAACTTCTTTAAGTTCTGTCCCTTCCTATGTGTAATAATTGGAGATTCCCCAAATTTAGCAAAAATCTCCTTATCCAATGATTATTATGAGCATATTATGCTATTAGTAAACAAAAAATGGATAATGCTCTAGCTAGGCACTGTAAGGATAGCCACGGTCATGGTTTTAATTTTAGGGTTATAGCACCGGTAACTACACATGAGAATGTGAGGTACTTAGACAGTAACATAGTTAAGTTACATCTTGAAGAACACGAGTTGAAATGGCAGTTGCTACTCAACTCTTGTACCCCCCAGGTATTAATGAAATTTATTCTTTAGCAAGTATATTAAAACTGAAAAGTTTACTAAGGTAATTTTCTATGTAATTCTGTTGGATAGCTGGTTATTTATTGATAAAGTATTATTATGAAATAACGAAGTTATGAATTAATTTTACACATGTTTTTTATAAATTATACTTTTATAATTATGGTATAATAATCAACTTTGGGTTGGGTGTCAGTATTATTCATCATTATATATATATACATCTTTATTTTTTGTAAATGTAATCATTTTCTATCAACTGTGTGACAATGTTTTAAATGTATTGAAGTTTTTAGGTTTAATTTGGTTTGGTTAGTAACAGATAATGTATTCGTGAAGTGTAACCTTAAATGAGTGTTGTGACTCACTTGTGGGTAATTAATCAATTAACTTTTTATGTTACAGAGTGGATTTTAGCTGGCTGACTGTTCTCGTTTTGTATCTGAAGACGTTTGGATATTCCCCAAACGAAAAGTGCTTAATTTTACTTGTCTTGTCATTAAAGTGAATAAGAACTTTCTTTTAGTTTATTCTTTACCGAGCTGAGTGGAGTTCTGGTGCCTGTTCATAGTGTTTTTCTCTTAGGTTTTCATTTGTTTGCCTGTTTTTATCTATAATTAGCCATGTCCTTTCCCTTGGAATTACAGTGACTTACACTGCTTAGCGATTCAGAGAGTGACATGGCTGTGTAAAATAGCATAGTCAGAAGAGACAAGTACAGTGGTGGCTGGTGACTTCAAATCAAAGGGGGGTTGCAGGAGACAGTTAAATGGGTGGGGCCAAAAGAAAGGGGTGTGACCAACTGGAAAGGTTGGGGCTCAGCTCAAAACCACAAAAACTGGGATTTTAATTAAATACGCTGCCCTGCATGCCAAACCGTCATTATGAGAATCCAATCAAAACAAAATGAAGTGTAGAAGAAAAAAATATTTCAATGCATTGGCTTTATGGCAGCTTACTTAATATCTAGATGGAAACAAGAAGGCTGTGAGGCATGAAAAAATAAATTATTTTTTAAATACATTACTGGAATGCCAGTTAAAATGAAGTATAAAAAACAAGCAGCACTCAACACAAACCACTTCTCTTTGCACTGCAGTTCTAATTATAATTTACATTCAGCTTTATAAAAGTACAAAGTAACATGCTGAAAGTAGCAGTCTCTGTGATACCCCACTTGTAAAAATGTTTCTTATCCAAAAAAGACCTGCTGCCTGGCAACAACTATCTACTTGTTTCATGGGAAAAACATGATCAAAGTAAAAAAAGAACAGCAAACAAAAAACAAGCTCAAGATAAATTGCTTACAGGATTACTGCACAGGTTATGGACCACACATGATAGACTGGCATTTTGTTTAGTTTACGTGTAAAGCCTGCAAAGATGACTGCAAGTCTCCAACAAATGTAATGAGCTTCTGAAAATACTGTAATCCTGTCCTTTATTACAAATACTATCATATGCATTTCAATAGCTAAGGTTTTACACTATCTAGTTATGTAAATATTCTCTGCATGGCAACAACAAAAAGGCTTTCAATGTTGGTAATTCTTTAACAGTATGCTTATTAAAACTTACTTGAATTTTACAGTCTCAGACAAGCTTAACTGATGTTCATTAAAGCATTGGTACTTAAACACGGAGCAACAGGCACTGTGACATGCATTTTCTGAATAAGAAGAATCATAAATCAACAGTATAAAAATATGATAGAAAACCAGAATATTCTGCAAAATAAAGGAAAGATGAAAAGCCACTGCTGTAATTGTGTCTACTTTGGTTGGGGGAATACTCTGCGCACTTACACTGCATAACTGTTCCTTGCCTTGCTTGGACACATCCAGAGTCACTATGTGAGGGAGTGGAGTGGAGCACAATAAGTATGTCACAATTTGAAATGTCTCTGGCTGATGGTGATGGCCCTGACACATTTGTCATACCTCTCAACCTCAGAGCAAGAAATCTGGACAAAGCCATAAATAGAAGTGGGACTAAGGCCCAAAGAAAGACCAATTTTAAATATTGCTCTTATAAACTTAGAAAGATAATAGAATAGTAGGTCTTGCATTAGTATGAATTTTCTGAAGGATATGAAATCTGAAACTCAAATGTCTGTCATTATTTTCTAACTTCAATCTTTAATGATTTGACACTAATTTGCCAGAAAACCACAATTTTATGAAAAACAGACCAAAAATGTGATGCAAAAAATATAAAATACCTACACAATACAGCTGGGAACCTGTCAAAGAAGGGACACTTTTTTAATATTACTGTTAAGTTGAGCAGCTGACAAAAATAAGAGAATCTGCATGTATTTCTGAAATAAAAGTAATCTAAAACTCAGATCATTACAATTATTTATTAATTGTAAACCCTCCACATTTTCTTCCAAAATTGCCATTTTGTGGAGGGATTATTAGGGGGAGAATAACATTTTGAGCCAAAGTCGGGGACGGTTGAGAGGTTTGGATATACCTAATTCTATGAAGTGATTTATTTGTGCGTACCTCTCAACCTCTTAATGCAGGAAATCTGGACAAGGCCAAATATATTGGGGGAGCATACAAACAGTACTAAAAATTGCTCTTGTATAAACTTAGACAGTTGATAGAATAACAGGTCTTGCTTTAGCATGCATTTTTCTGATGGGTATGAAGTCTGAAACTCAATGTCTGTCATTATTTAGTGACTTCATTCCTAAATGAGTTCCAAGAAAGCAAATTTTATGAGGAACAAAGCAAAAACAAGAAGCAAAAATCTGTTCATTCTGTGAAAATCTGGACAGTTGACAGATATAGGTCAGCCAGGGCTGTCTTTGAGTTTGCTGCCCTTCTACCATCACAAAATCATGGTCTAATGGGGTCTCCCCCCCCTGCAGCCATTCCAATGTCCCATTACTTGGCTATTTCACTCCATTTACCATAAACACTGTAATGTGCATACTGCTTTACTTCTACAATGATTTGAATTCCATTTAAAAGTTTTATTTTACATTTTACAGCACAAACACTAATAGACAACTGGTAAACAAAGCAACGCAGTCTCACAATAAAAATAGACTTAGCATTAAAACTTCTCTACCCTTGAAACTCACATTCATTGAAACAGCGCTGATACCCACATTCAAAGAAAGTACATCTGGCCAGTGGCAGATAAAGATTAACTTTGGGCTGTTTTCAAATCATAGGCCCCTTGCACAGGAAACATGCATGTGTTCTTTGATACACCTTCCTGATTGCATTAAATTATATTCATTGTATAGTATAATACAGTTGTTAGACAGCATTTTAAATTTATTTTTTTTGAACATTTTTCCAGTAAGTAATGAAACAAAATGCTTGCAAAAATAATGACAAAACTGTCCAGTTCAGAACATTTCTATCATAAAAGTCTACTCAAACATCTACAATCCACCAGTATCAGTTAATATGCACAATATCTGCAGAAGTAAAAGTCATCTAAATAATTCCACATTAAAGAGATCTGTAACTAATGAAGAGGTTGCTGCTAGAAAACATCTTTATATTTCATTGTTTCATCTACAAATAAAGTGCCTGTTGCCCTTGAGGAATACATTGCCCATGTTACATTAAAAAAATAAGCTAGTAACATTGAAATAGGGAATGGATGGCAAACTAATAACAGGTTAATCATTACTAGTTATCTCCGCCAAAGAGGACATTCTCAGGACTGCAGCATCCACCCCCTTTAAAAGTACAACAGAGTACAGTAATGCATCTCTATACTGGGGGAGTAGAACCCACAGCCTTCTGCATTGAAAGCAAGTACGCTACCTGTTGTCTTATAAACAATGCAAGCAGACTTAGCATAAGCAGCACTAAACTTCTCTTCAAGCTCTCAGCTCCTTATAAAATCCACTCAACACTCAACTGTATCTCTCAACTTTGAAGCACAAGAAATCTGGAAAAAGCCAAAATTTATTGGGGGGGGGACAAAAAACCCAAAAGTAGGGACACATTTTAAACATTGCTTGTATAATCTTGGAAAGTTGCTATAATAAAATGTTGTGTTACCACCATGCATTTCACTGCCAAGTCTTGAACCCAGGACCCTGTGCACTACAGTCAGAGCAACATACCACTATGTCAAATCAGCTGTTTCTTGAAAGGCAGGTAGACAAACTTAAATGGCTATCATTTAGTGAATTCAGTTCTCACCGTAGCTCTCAACCTCTTAGGACAAGACATCTAGACAAAGCCAGTAATGGGAACTACAGCTCCCAAACATATTCAGTGAATTCAATTCTCATTGTAGCTTTCAACCTCTTAGCACAAAAAATCTGGAGAATGGAAAGCCAATAATGGGGGAATAGAGTCCCAAAAATAGGAACAAATTTCAAATATTGATCTTATAAACAGAAAATTGCTAGAATAAAACGTTTTGTGTTATGATGTACTTCCTGGAAAAGTTGTTGTTTTTGTTTGTCTTTCGGCTTTTCCTGGTTAGGGGTCACCACAATGGAACTCCGGTCTGCTAATGATTGGCAGTTGGTTTTTATGGTGTCGAGTTGCCAGCCCAATGCCCAACCTTCAACAAAGGCATGCCCATTCAACGCATGTCTTTTGAACGCCCACTCGACCACAGGGAGGACATGCAGACTCCACACAGAAGGCACTCCTAACCCAAGCCGAGAATCGAACGGGAGAACCTCTTGCTGTGAGGCAACAACGCTACTGCTGCACCACCACGGAAGAACAGATGAAGTCTAAAATTCAAATGCCTGTCATTATTTAGTGAATTCTAAATCCAGAAAACTACAAATTTTACAAGAACTAAAATATGAGGCAAAAAATTTACAAGTGGTGGTAGGTTGGGAATCTAAGCTCTTGCTGCCTGCTCCCAAGAAGGTACAGGGTATGAGTCTACTCTAGCCACCAGATATATTTAGCTGGCGCATTTCACACACACACACACACACACACACACACACACACACACACACACACACACACACACACACACACACACACACACACACACCCTACCTGAGTCTGGTCTGTTGCTATTCCTTCAATTGCTTGCTTGCCTTCTCTTAGCTCCATTCATTCCATTTCTGCACTAAGTCCTTCCATTGCTCATCCTGCACTAAAAAGCCCCATGAGAAGTCCTTCTCCTTCCTGCGAGAGCAGGCCAGCCTGCAGATGTTGCAGTCTGATCCCTTTCCAGTCTATGCAGTTGTAACTGCATAGACTTCTGGGATCTCTGCTCTTGAATGCTGTCTTCCTAAACTGGACTGCTGCTTTGACAGTCTGGATTCTGCGCATGCTCAGGACTGGTTCAGCAGCAGTCTGGATACTGGGAAAATGCTGTGAGTGCGAAGGTCCAAGACTTGTGTTTTTTTTTTTTATTTCATTTTCTTTCTTCATTTGTTTTTTTGTTTTCTTTTTTTTTCTTCTTTTACAGCTGGGGGGGGCTGCAGTCCTGCAGTCCAATAGCATAGGCTGCCCCTGGATAAGCATCAAAGGCAGACTGCTGCAATTCCCCATTCAAGTCAATGGGACACTTAATGTAACAGCTAAGTTTAGCAAAGTCCAGTGGAGAGATAGCGGTGGGGTTTGTAAGAGTGTGGATATCTGCAGGAGTATGAATCAATAGTTTTGACTGTATCTATGAGTGTGTGTCTACCTGGGTGGTCACAGAAAAGGGAGAGGGCTAGGCAGAATATCACGTCCATGTGTTGGTCTGTCTGTGTGTCTGTGGGTGTGTCCATCAGTCAAACTGCTTAACTGTCCCTATTTTGGAGGAACATTACTTGTTTAATGTCTGCC
>NC_056729.1:901690904-901700904 GCF_019279795.1 Protopterus annectens
GTGCTGACTTTGTTTATTTTGAGTTTCAGTCACAGTCCTGCCATGCAAGTGCCTACATAGGGTCAATTAAACACACAGACAGCAGGACAAGCTACTGGATGTCGGGTCATCCATATACAAGATAGCATGCTATTGGAACAGATGCAAGCATCAGGACACATATCTCACATGCACAGAGCTGCCATGAAATGCCACCATTGAGGCCATGATGACATTTGTGCATGTGCATCTGATGTGCTTTACTGTTCTTTGCACCATTTGTTTCTAGACCTGACACTGTAAGTCATTTAATGCATTTAGCCTGGTTCCATCCCTGGAAGTTCAACCACATTAGTAAAAGAAATGATCCCTGACACTCCACAATGTCTTAACCTTGTGCCTGCTATGTCAAGCATCAAACATGACTTTTTATCTCTATAATGGCATTGCCATAGCCTAACACTGTGCCCCCTCCCCAACATTAGGTAAAGGATATAGACTGTACCTGCCCACCCCTCTAGTTAATGATGATGCACAGCATGGCCAGTCAATGCAATTAACTGGAATACAAGGATACCTTGAGTGCCTTTCTGGGAATATGTAAATGTATGCACTGGTTTTGTGCTATATTTGTGTTGTCATGTTTAAAAATTTGTGCCAGATGCCACCTCCTTGCCAGCACCACAATGTATTGCACCTGTCTTTACCTCACATAAAACCTAGCTGCACTCATTTCCTGTGATGACCCCTGTAATGTCTTACCCTCTGCTGCTGGCACAGGCATGGTAATCAGTGCTACAGACTTCCTTGTTTGTAACTGTATTCATAGCAAGATGTTATAAAGCATGGCAAAAACCACTAACATCTTGCTGTGTGTCTCCAGTGCATACTGCAGTGTGCAACCAGATGTATCCTAGTAGTGGAAGCAACCCTTCATTACTCTAAACACATTCTACATTGCTTGGTGTTTATGACAATGCATTAGTTGTATGCTATCTCTACCATGGGCAGTACATTGGAGGTCATCAGCTGTGGCTCGAGGGTATATCCAGTATAACCTACAGCACAGAAAAGCAAACAATATTTTAAGTGTTTTGCTATCTATGTTTATGGAACTGATCCTTCCTGGCTTCTATTATTGTCATTCTATGCAGCTAGCAGCAAGATTAGCCTGTAAAAAGTCACTCAACAAGCAACAAGGGTAGAAATTGCAAATCTGAAAGATGTGTGAATCATGGAACTGCAAGAATGATGCACTAACAATCTGCATGTAATACCTTGTGCACAGCACAGCACATTGCAAGTAATAGAGAGGAAGCCCTTACAGCTAATATACTGAATACCAAATTAGAAAGGTGAAGCCTTGATAACAATGCAACTGAGGTCAGTGTCCCCTATGAACTCAGGGAAATGCGCTATGTAACAGAATGTAATAGAATGCTGGCATGTGATTGTTTTCTCCTCTGCAGTTCATTGAATCCAAAGACTACTACTCCATATTTATCAGCATCACATCAAGGAACTGGTGTGTGGTTTGTGAGCCCAATGCCTGAGAAACTTCTAGTATGTCCATTGTCAAACACTGAGAGGTGGCCATCAGAGGAATTGTTAAAGTTACAGCAACCTTCATGTCCACTGGAAAAATATGACACATCCCTCTTGATCCCATGTCAGGTAGGTACCTGACTACCAGCCTCCATATGTTATCTTTGTCTATTGAGTTGTGGTCAGCTATGTCATGTTATGATAAAATGAAACCTACTTCCTAGGATATTCCTATAAAGGCACTCAAGATATCCTGCTTGGCTTTTTAAAAGGATTGCCATTGCTTTAAATTAAAATTGTGGGTCTTAAAATTTATATACAGAGTACTGCAGCTAAGGGAAACACACAATGGATAAGTCATTACATAAAAGGACAATAATCATGGTAGTGCTAATTTTCCCCATAATGTACCCCCCCAACACACACAGAAAAACAGTTCTCTAAACACACACACACGCACACACACACACACACACACACACACACACACACACACACACACACACACACACACACACACACACACACACACACACACACACACACACACACACACACACACACACACACACACACACACACACACACACATACCCACACACAGTAACTTGACATGCCTTCTATAAAACCTTATAAAACATATTGCTCTTTAACAGTGACTATC
Organism: Protopterus annectens; assembly: GCF_019279795.1. NCBI lineage: Eukaryota > Metazoa > Chordata > Ceratodontiformes > Protopteridae > Protopterus > Protopterus annectens. The sequence continues at coordinate 901,693,093 of NC_056729.1, forward strand.
TGAGCCACTGAACCAGAAAGAATAGAATGTTCTTAGTGACCCCTAAGAAATTTGTTGTCTCTGCCCATATAACATCTCAGGTTGCACTGTTTGTTGTTCAGAATTCAGAATATACTTAATAGATAACAAATTCACCCAACTGAGTGATTATTTTTTATATATGTAGAGATTTAGACAGACAGAGAAAGAGAAAGAGAGTAAAGAGACAGAGAAAAAGACAGGAAATATATATATATACTGAGCGAGAGATGGATATAAGTGCATGCGTGTATGTGTAGAGATACAAAAAAAGAGAGAGAAAGAGAGAGAAAGAGACATGGATAAATATATATATAAATATATATATATATATATATATATATATATATATATATATATATATATATATATATATATATATATATGTATGTATATGTATAGATGGACAGATATAGAATTAGATATAGATGAGTGTATGTGATTGTGTGTGTGTGTGTGTGTGTGTGTGTGTGTGTGTGTGTGTGTGTGTGTGTGTGTGTGTGTGGGTGTGTGTCTGTGTGTCTGTGTGCACAAATTCATGCTTATATTATTATATGTGCATGTTTATTACACTCAGAATGTGTCCTTAAAATGACATCTGAACATTATCGTTTAAAATGATGTGATCACAACATGCTTGTAATATTTCTGAATGATTGAATTATCATTCCTTTTATTTTATGCATGCGTACTCACAGATATAAGCAATGCAGGATAAAGATATGAAATTCCAGATGATTATCTATGGCAGCAAAAGGAGTTATATGCCAAAGTAAAAAAATATATTTTAAGTATTTTATTTAGACATCTTCATCATAGTTATTGCCATATAGATAGATGAGTATGCATGTAAATACATACTTTCTTGTAGCAAAGGCTTTTAAAAATCACTACATGTGCTCCCTTCTCCATGCTGCAGGATAAATGTGACATTAGGGATGCAAATATCATTACCTTGATGAATTACAGAAGGTATAACGATTATGCAAATCATCATCGACTGATCATCACTCACAATTTATTTCAAATCACTGTCTAGAATTTGCAGTCAAGATGGGAATTTTATCAAACCCCCTCTAGTATAATGCATCCCATCATAGTTACTTCCCTGCTTGCAGCATGAAAGCTTTGACATGCATCATCTGATGTTCATGAATGGAAATGTTCAATGAATCTATGGCCTAAGGCAATCCAAATTACAGCAGCCGCTGGGTAGCTGCACAGTCTTAGGCAACTTCTGGTGGCAAGTGACTTTAATTTAAGAACCAGCAAATACAGTTGGACTCCTAACAATCATGCTGGGGCTAGCAGCCTCCCTTTGTTACTGGCAATGATAAATTAAATAACCCCAGAGACTGAGGCATTGTTAAATTACAGTTGGCTTACTGTAACATTACAAAGAAGCAGATGTGTTTTCCTTGAACTTCTGCCTGAAATAAATAAAAACTATCAGAGATACTCATTGTGAAATGTTGACTTTATCACTTATAAGTTAGATTATTCCATGATGTGTTTAGTTCTTATACAATTACTTTCTCCGTTTGGTTTTAAAATCAAAATATATAATTCTGGTCTGAGATTTTCAACAGTTATATAGCATTGTTAATTTATTGCAATGATATAGATGCATCTCATCACATGGGGTTTAACAGAGAGTTTTCAAAAGGAAAATCAAAAACTGGAGACAGAGCTGTATGGATGTCTCATGCACTTAATTCATTAACTACATCACCTCAGAATAAATGTGGTAAGAATGGTTATTATAATTTCCTTCTCTACAGAATTCTTTTTAAATAACAGAATTATGTTTTGTGATAAAAGAACAGATATCATTTATACCTACCTGCAGAACTAATGTTTATCTAAAAGCCCATGGATTATTTTCACTCTTCATGAAGCAGAGATGTTCGTGCCAGGCAGCATCATGCAGGGATGAGCTGGACATGTGGGGACGAGCACTGCAGTTTAGTGAAGCGGCAGTAAATTGGATAACTGCTCACCAAAGCAACCTGGGAACAAGTGCGTTTTTGTGCTACTCAGTGGAAATAAAGATTTAAACTATAAAATTACATATTTTGCTTTTGACATGGCTTCTGGAGTCAGATAAGTGTCACATCTTTCAGAATGCACTCCATGTGTTTTAAGTTAAGTGGTGCCAAGTATCGTTATATTGCTCACAGTGAAGGCAGCTATGTTTCTGTATTTCCTGCATTAACTCTAAATGTATGTTAGTCCCTTTCAATCAGTGTGGAAGAATGAGAAGCATAGACTTTTTAAGACTCAAATGAGGAGTGATCCTCAAAATTAGATTCATTTGAGAGGTTTGGGTTATCGGGGTAGGGTGTTTTATGGTTTACTGTTACATGTAATGTTTCGCACATGATTATTTCCTTATTTAGTGACAAGCGTTTAACTTCTGTTTTAAAAGGGGGTGGCAATGCAAGTTTTATGTCCTTATTTTTCAGCATGGCTAAGGGAAGGCTTGTTACGTGCTAGCAAGTTATAAATATTAAAGGAGGATATGTTGGACTAAGTAGGGACGGTCTCGGATGCATGATAAGACCACCCCCCTTTTTCTTCTCCTTCTTTCTTACTAGGAAAATGGGTAGTATCCTTGTGCAGTGGGCCACTGGTCTCCCTAATACTTAGGGTAGTGCAGAGTGAGCTGGCAAAGATATTAAGGGGTAACTTCTATTAGCACCCTTTATTTGCAGTGTATATGCTTAACTAATAACAAATGAATAAATATTTGAGAGGGCTTTGTTAAGCACAGGTGCAGTGGTGCAGTAGTGGCCTTTAGGTTAGGTCATTTTTGTCAAGTTGTCAGAGTTTTGTTGTTCTGCATTTGTCTTCAAGTATGTTTGGGAACAGCCCCATCAATCTGTGATGCACATTTTAGTAAAGTTATTTTCTTTCCACATTTATTTTAATGTTGTAGCAGAGAAGGGAAAATATAAAAAAACTGGGTCTTCTGTTGATGAGGCATAGGGGTATAACATTTGAAGATCAGCTGGATAAGGGGGGGTTACCCCTTTAACTTTTTAGCACAGGTCACTTGCAGTGATCTCTGGTTTGATATTTAGGGAAATGGTAGGAATTTATCTGGCCTTATATGGTAATGGTCTCAGCTCAGTCATTTGGTGTCAGTTGGTTAAGGGAAGGGGTTAGCATTGCTGTTCATTAGAGTTATTGGTTAAGATGTTTTTTGATTATCCCAGTGTTATTAATTAATTTTCTTTTTTTCAAGATTTGGATTCCAATGGATTGGACTGTGGAGGCTTGCTCAGTCAGCTAGTTCCAGAATTTTAGTAGAAAAAGAGGAGGAAGTTCTTACACCTCAGGCAAAGGTGCATCTTCATAAGGTCATGGCTGATTGAAGGCATAATAGGCCTGAAATGGTTTCTTGGGGAAAAAAGATCAAATGCTGAGCAGGTGTTGCAAGAGCAGGTGGATGATGACCCCCCCCCCCCCCAGACAAGTGTTCCAGATATTAGGGATGGAAAAAGAGATATGAGGCAGTAGATGGCAAGTTGTTAAATCAGGATCCAGTCCTTGCTGAGCCAACCAGTGTCTCATGTAACTCAACTGAAATGAGTGTGAGTGAGGAGGCAAACTTAGTGACAGCATCATTATTTGCACATCTTGTTGGATACTTTGTCAGAGTTAGACAAGATTAGATTATTTGAGTTGTTTGTAGAGAAGGGTTTTCAGGATGTAAACAGCCGCAAGGTTAACTGGATCTTGGATATCAGTGAAGTTACTGTACCTTACCTTGTGTGCCAAGACCTGGGTATGATGACATCTCTGCATGCAGACATTTATTTTACATGTACACTAGCCATTAAAGGATAAAGTCCAAAAGGGTGAGTATGCGGATTTTTTTATTTGGTCGATGGGGAGGGTGTTCAGAGGCTCATGGTTGTGCATGTCATAGGAAGTAAAGGTCTGTTGACTGCCTACACAGTCCTTGTGAAAAAACAGCTAGGAAAAGCTAAAGTGTGTAATTGGGATAATTGGGACTCGTGTGTTTTGTTTCATGGCCATTTTGGTGGAGAAGGACAGTAATCTGGATTTACCTCTGCTGGTCTATTTTAAATTAGTCCAAGATGCTCAGTGGTTTGTTGGAGGTCTAGCATGGTTGTGGTATGATCAGAAATTTAAGTGGGAAGAGAAGCATGTGGACACCTGGTTGAGTGTTATGGTAGACAAGCCTCAGGTCCCCTCATTCAAATTCCTTGATGATAGCTGTATGAAAATTAAAGCAGGGTGGGCTTTAATAATGGGTTTTGCCCTTCACTATTTTGCTGTTACTAATAATTTTGCTCAAACTGTGGAAAAACAGCACCCGGTTCTCAGGTGGTGAGGGTGTGGAGGCTTCACAGAAGACTCCTGCAGTGGATGGGCTGACCATTGGAAGGCTAAATGGTAATGATGTCACTGGGGCTTCCCCTTTTCTGGGGGGAAGGGTAGGAATTTCATTTTGCTGCCCCCACAGAAGGTAGGAGTATTCTGTTTCCATTTAAGCCCCAGGTTTTGTGTCAAGTACTTTTGGATTCTCCCAATATGTTGGTGAAGCAGGAAACATTTGGGGTGTTTCTCATTAGGGTTCTCTTTGAAGGATAAAGCTGTGCCCCATTTTTGTAAATGCTCAAATTTGAATTTCGTTGTTGTTAAAGAAAAGGTACTGAAGGAGCTCATTGAGTAGGAAGTTATGGTAGGGAGAGTTTTTGGCTATTATTCTTTCATTCTGTTATACAATCTTAAAATTTCTCCATTGGACATACTGCCAAAAAGTACTTCTGGTGCTTACAGGACTATCCATCATTTGTCCTTTACAGCAGGGTCATCGGTTAAAGACAGCATCAGTAAGGAAAATGTGCAGGTCAGGTACTCTACTTTAGAAGATGCCATTGTCATTGATAGAAGGTTCAAAGATACCTGGCTGCCCAAGAAAAATATTGAATCAGTTTTCCATCATCTTACCATCCAGCCTCAGTATTGGTGTTTTATGAGGATGATGGCTGAGGAAAAATATTTTATTGATAGAGTAATGCCCATAGGGTGCTCGGTGGCATGACTACATTTGAGAAGGTCATATAAGTGCTGCTTTGGGTGTGGCAGCAGAGGGCCCCAGACCAGTTAGCTGTTCATTATTTGGATGATTTTTATTTGTTAGAGAAAGGTTTTCTAGTGCAACAAATGTTTAAAGGACATTCACTTAACTGTGTTCACAGGTTGGGATCCTCTGTCAGAAGATAAATTCAAGAGTCCACAGAAGGTTATTCAGTTTTTGGATTTAAAAATTGATGTTTCTGACTCTCCCTTCAGACTTTCCCCTGGTGAAGATACAAAAGTTAAGGGACTTTATTCAGTGGTTTTTAAGCAGTAAAAGGATTTGGATTTTATGTGTTATGAAGTTGGTTAGCTTGCTTAATTTTGCCTGTCTGCCCATTTCTCCAGGTAGACTTTTTATCAGAGGTTTGGCTATTTGCTAAAGGAGGAAATGGAAGCATCACTGGGTGTAGGTGACTAGGAAAATTAGGGAAGATCTAGGCATTTGGAAGTACTTTTGGCTGATTGGAATGGAGTTGTATTTTGGCAGGAGGATTGGTTGTCCTCCCATGAAGTTCAGTTCTTCTCACATGCAGCAGCAGCATTTGGCATAGGGGTCTATTATAAGGGCAGATGATTTTCTGCTGCATTGGCTTGCTTCTTGCGCGGCATATGCCCATCTGTGTGGCCTTGCTAGCTTGAAATGATCTGTTGGGTCATGGGAAGGTGTTTTTTCATTGTGATATCATGGTAGTAGTGCAGGTTTTGTGTAGAAGAACATCAAGAATGGTGAAAGTGCAGTCTTTGCTAAGGCAGCTCACGCTGAAAAGTTTGAAGATTAATCTATCATTTAGAGATCTGCACATCCCAAGTAGGATCAACTATTTAACAGAATGTCTTTTTTGCTTTCAGATTGAAATGTTCAGAACATTAGCCCCAGAGGCATGCAAGGACTTGATATCACTTATGGACCACATCTGGATGGTTGGTGAGGAGTAGCAATTCAACTGATCAATTGGGCAGCAAGTGCAGTGATAACATATAGCTCATCTATTGCTTCCTTTTGTCATTTTCTAGATGAGTTACCCCCATCTGGTAGATTATGTTCCCACTGCATCATTTTTCAGTTCATGGTCTCCAGGTGTATCCATAGGGGAGGCACTGAAAACTATTCATGTTCATCAGGTGGCCCTTCGTTTTTGGGCTAAAGCGCCAGGGTTGCCTGATTTTGCTAGGGTTTGGATGATATCCAGATTGGTGGTTGGAAAGACATTGAGGCTAGTTACTAATCATTGTCCACACCATTGATTTAAACCTGTTGTATGCCACATATGTTACTCTAGATATTTGGATGTATTGGAGGGCTTTTAGAGTTAGTGAGGTTTTGCTTAGTTTAACATGGGAAGATAAAGATATATCCTTCCTGGCTCAATTTTTATTTGACTGCATTGTTCTAAGATGGACCAGAAGTCCTGATGTCAGCTGTGCAATTTATGACTTTATACATCTGTTTTATTATGTCCGGTGCAGTGGGGTAAGTTGCTGCTTAACTTGTGGGCTCCTTTTTCTCACTCTGGTTTGCTATTCCAGAATGCCATAATAAGTCATCACATCCATTATGTCCACTGCTGTCTTACACACAGATTCTCAGATTCAGAGTGGGTCAGTCTTGGGCATATGCTCCCATTCTTCTCAGATTGGAAAAACAACCTCTGACATCGCTATGGAGGGACAGTAATTAAGAGGGTGAAGCATGGATCTTTCAATACCTTTTTCAAATACATCAGATGAATTGTGTGTAAATTATTTTCTTTGCTAGGTGTGGGGCAAATTATACAGGTCAGTCATTCTTACATGGTTGAATGGGTTTAATTTAGGTGTAGATCGGTCTTCATTCAGAGTGATTTGGAAGGGTTATTCAGGTTTGCTTTACATCAAGATTAAGCTGCAGGATCTTATTCAGCAGATCTTAATTCCTCATCTGATCTTGTTATATTTAGGCGATAATGAGCTATTCAAAGCTATGTCTGCTGTCAGAAAATTTTAAGATGCTTGTTACCCAGTCAATATGTCCTGAATCCATTATTTTTGGTCAGTGATTGTTCAGAGGCTCCATTTGCCCCAAACTAACCTGAGTTGAGAGGTGGAGTCTCCTTGTAAGTCTGTGAACTACAGAGTGGGCTGTGCTGCTCCAAGATTAGGATTCTGCAGCAGCTGGAAAGGCCGCAGAAATACCTCACTAAAAGAATCACAGGCCTAAAGAAGATGCCCTATGCTGACCATCTAAAAAAACTCCAGCTATACTCTGTGGCATATCGTCTACTCAGGCTATCTCTGCTTAACATACAAGGCCATGTCAAACCCTGAGCTGTTGGACATGCTCCACTTAAAGAAATCCCAATCCCTCAAAGCCACACGCTCCAGGGATCTAAACCTTGTCATCACAATGAACAAAACATGCTGGAGGGATAGGTTCCTGACCCAGAGAGTCCACAGACTCTGGAATAGACTGCCATACATGTCAAGCAGAGTGCCTCCTTGGTCATCTTCAAAAAGGAACCTTGACGATTTGATGGGGGATAGGAAATTCATCCCAGAGATCACGTCAGTCGCCCTGCTAGACAGGGGTCCAGGGAAGTAAATATTGTGGGAAGAAATATCCGGGGAATTGTTTGGTTAGGTTTGTATAGGCCCTAGGGCAGATAGCCTAGTACCAACCTATGAACCTATGAATCTGAACAT
>NC_056729.1:902005904-902113404 GCF_019279795.1 Protopterus annectens
TTTCTTTTTAATGATTTTTAACCTGGTTTAATAAATATTTGCAGATTTGTACTCCCTCTGTATATCCCTTCTGAGTTTATATATTTCTGACTGCAAGTTTCTTTTTTAATGACAGTTCATGTCTGCTTTTCTTGCATTTTTAAACTTTTTATTTGGGTCTGCCATACTTTACACATTTAATTTGCATCATCTCCTCTCTTCATAAAAAGTGATTTCCATCACGTTAAGTGTAATGGCATAGCTGAAGAACCTGGCAACCTATCTCTTCAACTATGACTGCATGTTAAGTGTATCTTAGTCACTATCAAATATTGGAAGGGAACTAGGGAAGTTATAACAAAATATATGTTTATGTTTTATTGTTTCTGTCTTTCCAGTACTAGATACCTTTACCTCTTCTCAATAGGCTGTCTATTGTACAAGCTACTCCTTCATTCTTTCTGCCTTTGTTTATGTTCTCTTCACTTTGAAATGAAAAGTTACTTTTACATTGCTTAAGTCTGATGGAGCACTTGCTTTCAACTTTACAAATACCAAACCAAGTTTTTAATGTTATAATATTTCTTATAAATGAATGAAAACCTTTTCTATTTCTATCATGTTTGGAGGATTTTACAGTCACTGGAAATATTGACTGACAAGAAACTGATATGGGTAACATTTCTATACTTCTGCATACTCTGACTACCTGATTATAAAATCCTGAGTGCACTATAAAATGCTTCATGGATTACATTAGCAATAGGAGATACTCTCTTACCTTTGTCTCACAGCAGTTGTGTTGTACACCACGTGGGTCTATTTCATACCCATTACTTTTAACCCTTTTTATCACACTCCATGAACACATTTGCCTGAGTTGCAGTCTCTGCTTTTTGTAGATTATCTGATTATATATTGTTTCTTCTCATTCTTGCTAACATTTAGGCTTAATGTCTAGACAGTTTCCAACACAAGTAAATGGGAATGCACTTGAACTTGTTCACATCTTCGGGATTCTGTGTAACTCAGTCGATACTGCCTTACCATGAAAGTTCATATTAAAAAGACAATAGGAACAATAAATAAGTAACAAAATGTGGATAACGATGTTCTCATTATTTCTGTTATAAGGGTAAATCAGTGATAGTAAGAGGACGTATTATACATCAGAGCAGAGTCTGCCTAAAACTTCGCTTTAATTGATGCCAGCAGAAGGTATTGGATGCACTGCTGACCCAAAAAAGGGGGGGGGGGTTCACATCAACTGTTTTAAAAAAGAGTGACAGGAATGAACTGCTATAATGTACCCTCCTTTCCGAACATGACTTTACAGGCTATTGCCTTCCTATAACTCTCAGACTGAAAAGTAGATAAAATAGTTGTAACTTATAGTTCATTGCTAATGGAGTATTAGACTATATCATCTTTACCACAAGCTGTGTGTTCGAAACTGTTGTTTCACTGCTGGAACTAGTGACTTGAGATCATCTACCTATACAGGAATGCAGTAGAGTATGACGAATTCAGGATGAAACCTTACCCATTTATAAACAATAGCCAGCATGCAGGTGTACAGTGTACAAGACATCCTTTATCTTATATGTTTTTCCTACCCTACTTTTTTTTAAATTTAATTTATTTATTTATAGTTTGTTTGCCAGGATAGTCCACTGGGCCATGAGGGGCCCATTGTCAATGGAGTTGTGGGGAGAAAAGATCCAGAAAATTACAAATTACAGATTTAACATAAGAGTAATTTATTAGAGAAATGTAATGTGCACAAATGGAGCAAAGTTAAATAAATAGAAAAACACATATTACTAGAGTGCACATATTAGTACAATGCAATAAGAATAATATTTACAAACAGTCAAAGTTTTTAAGTTTAACATATTAGTACAATGCAATAACAGAAACAGTCTAATTTTTTTTAACAGTTATGGTAATTCATGCAGTTAACTTCTAGACTACTGAATTGTACCATTTTAGGAGATATACTAATTCCTAGAGTTTATTAGGGGTACGAAACAATGGGAGGCTATTATGAATTATAGCTTATAGAGAGTAGCTATTGTGTAGGAAGATTATGTGGGGTGGGAGCAAGATCATTCCCATAGTGAAGTTAGGTGTGTGTGAAGTAAGGTTTTGAATGAAGAGAGGCCGCTGGTGGTGCAGATGAGAGGTGGGAGGGAATTCCAATGGCGTGCTAGAGAGGAGGACATTAGATGTTTGCCTGGTGGATGAGCAGGTTTATGCAGTTTGATTAGATTTTGGGAATTAGACCTCAAAAGTCTATTTGCTTGGCGCATTTTAAAGGTGGTGGCAAGAGAGGGACAGAGAGAGGGGGTGAAAATAAGTTTGTGTGCTTAGACAAGTTGAATATAGATGAGGTAATTGGACAGCTCAAGCCAATTCAGTTGGTGTAGGGCAGTGCAGTGATGGGAAGTGGATCTGTGGCCAGTTGCAAATTTTGTTATTTTATTATAGCATGAGGAGAGTTTAGTCTCGAAGGAGGATTGCAGGTTATAAGGATAGAGGCACCATATAGGAGGGATGGGATAAGGTAAGTGTTGGCGAGGGTGAGCCTAGTGGAGGGAGAGATTTAATGGTTGTGGCGGTAAAGCATGCCTATTTTTTGTGTATTTTTTTGATATTTACTTGTAGATGATTATCAAACTTTAGCTGGTCATCGATCAGGACTCCTAGTAGTTTAGCATTAGGGACTATTTCGAGAAGAGTATTATTTTGACTGGTGACTGAGAATGAGGTTTTATTTAGGGTGGTGATTTTATAAGCAATAAATATCATGAGTTTAGTTTTAGTAGCATTGAGTGCTAGATGGTTGTCCATCATCCATTGCTCAGTGGAGGAGAAGGCATCTTGGGTTAATTTAACTAGGTTGGGTATAGAAGAGGCAGAGGAGATTATTGTTGAATCGTCTGCATACTGGACAAGGTTGGCATTTGGAATGTCTTGGTAGAAATTGTTTATAAATATATTGAATAGAAGGGTGCCTAAAATTGAACCCTGGGGGACACCTGTGGGAGTATTGAGAAAATGGGAGCTGTCTTTTTTCCATCTGGCTGCTTGTTACCTGTTTGAGAGGTGACTGTTAAACCAGGTAATGGAGGAGTGGGATAGATTTAGTTTGTAGAGTTTATTGAAAAGAAGGTTATGAGAGATAGTGTCAAATGCCTTAGAGAGGTCAAGATGAGAGTGGACACCATGTGGCCAGTGTCACAGACCTTATTAACTGTTTCTAGGAAGGAGAGGAGAGCTGTGGTAGTGCTGTGGCCAGGTCTGAAACCATGTTGATTAGGGGTTAGAAGTTGGTTGTTAAGTAGAAGTTGTAGATGGATGCATTTTTCGAGAAGTTTAGAAATGGGGGATAAGATAGCTATAGGTAAAATGTTTGTGATAGTATTGTTATTACCACCATTATGGAGTGCAACAATAAAGGCCTTTTTCCAGAGCTGAGGAACTTGACATTCAGCAATAGAATGATTTATAAGAATACAGATGGGAACAGTTATGCCTTCTGTGGCAACTTTTAAGAAATATGAGGGTATATCATCAGGGGCATTGGAGCTGGGTTTCAATGTTAGTAGAAGCTTTTTTTATGGTGGCTGTAGGGAGGGGGTTGAAGGAGAAAGGAGGAGGTTGGGAGCAGGAGATGCTAGGGGAGGGAGGGATAGGTGAAAATAAGGTTGAGGAAGCCGAATGGGAGGTGAAGGATGATGTAAGTTTACTTATGGAATCGATAAAGAAAGTGTTAAATTGGGTGGCTAAGTCCAAGTCAGAGGCATCTGGATCAGGGCAGGGGTTTTCTTTTCTGCCAGGGTTGAGAAGGGAGGAGATTCCATGCCAGAATTTTTGGAGGTTGGTGCTACGCTTGGTTTGGAGTATACAGAAGTAGGCTTTGCGGTCTGAGATAATAAGTTTTTTTAATTTGTTACAAAGTGTTTTAAATTCATTAAGGGTGGTGATAGTTTTATTTTTGGAGTAGCATTTCCAGGCTTTATCCCAGAATCGCATGGCTAATAAAGTATTTTTGGTTAGCCAAGGTACAGGATTGCTTCTTATGCATTTTGTTTTCAGAGGGGCAAAGGAGTCAAGCAAGTTGAGGAAAGTTGAGTTAAAGTAGGTAACACTATTTTGTAAGGGAAGGGTTTTTAGTGGGTTTCCGTTCATTTTTTTTAGTGCATTTAAGAATGTGCTAGGATTAAACTTTTTTAGACAGTGAGTGAAGGCATAGGTATGAGTTAGTTGTATGGAGGAGGGAAGACAGTGGGCAAAAATGGGCAAGTGGTCACCTAAAGCGTCAGGCAGAGTGCCACTTTCAGAGATGTAATATGGATGAGAAACTAGAATCCAGTCCAGAGTGCTTCCAGTAAGGAAGTTCTTGGAAGGAATAGTTGTTGACTTAATAAGCCGAGTGAGGTTTGCCATCATATTAAATGAATATCATTCACATTTTCTTTGATGTATGCTAACTCACTACTCATTTCATTACTGGGTACGCTGTGTCGCTTTGCAGGATAGTATTATTATCTTGACTGTCTTCATGATGCTCTCAGTAAAATGAAGAATTGCAACTTGAAGTATTAGCATTACAGCCAAGTGTTTTAGTACCATGAGTACTTGCCAAATGCTGAGCTGCATTTAATAACATCCTCAGTATGAATTTCTTGTATTGGTTGTCCATTCTATATAGATCATATTTCTGTACCTTATGAATCCCAGTTCAGTTCTGAAATGGAAACTTAAAGACAACATACCACTTTATTATGCTTTAGTTATTATACTTGATTTTGACCCAAGATATGTCTGAAACATGTCCATTTTAAATTGGCCCACTATCTCCAGTTATGAAATAGTAAACTAAAGAGCAACTCAATGCAAAAAAAAAAAAACTTTTCCCCTGAAAATAAGCTGTAAAACAAATTAAATCATGTGGCCATCTTTCTCATGCTTTGAACGTTTACATAAATAAATAAACTTTTCCCATAAAATGTCGATAGTGTTGTAGCTATGCATATTCTGTAAGAAAACAAGGAGAAAATTACAGTCAGCTGCCTGTCGGGTGCCAGGATCTGTCACATAACGCATGCACTCAAGTCACTCCACAACAAGTACAACTATGTCATTTGTCCATGTTGGAGTGAATGACTAGAGATGTAACTCCCTGGACTACATGAAAAGAGACATGGAAGAGCTCTTGGATCATGTGGCCCAGGCAGGTATGACCCTAGCCCTGAGTAGCATCCTGCCTTCACCCAGAATGATACCACAGTATAAGGACAAAATAATTGACTTCACCAATTGGCTAAGCTTCTGGGGTCATTCAGAAGCGGATCCAGTATCTGTCTGCCTGAGAGACATGATTGACAAACCACGATGCTTTGCCAGAGGTGGTCTGCACCTCTCGCCCCTGGGATTCAGGTAACTGGCTAAAGCTCTTCCCACCCCTATAGTGCCTTTTTCAGGCAAGGTTCAAAGGACAAAACCACCACCGTAACAGGTACAAGCATGCAAAATCTGAAGGTAATGCTACTCAATGCTAGAAGTCTAAACCTCAAAATGCACTCTCTCGAGGCACTCCTAAAAATGGAGAACATCGATATCTGTGCAGTAACTGAGACCTGGTTCAAGGCTCCAGAGAGCAGTCCTGCAATACCAGACTACAACTCTTACCACACATTTCGGCCACAAAACATAGACCAAAACACTAAAGGTGGAGGAGTGTCCATATTTACCAAGGTTATTCACATCTCCAGGCTAGTTGCCCAACACAATGCATCTGAAATTCTCCAGATGCAACTAACACTAGGTAAGAGTCAGTACAAATTGCAGCTTGCTACAGATCCCCGACCATGCCCCAAGATTCTCATTACACCTTTCTAAACATAGTGGAAAATATTAAGATACAACCAAACATCCTAATACTGGGTGATTTCAACTACCCTGCCATTAACTGGGAAAACTACTCGGGTACCAACACCTTTTCCCAATGGTTATTGGAATTCATAAATTCCAATGCCCTGGATCAACTAATCCATTGTCCCACCAGAGGCTCTAATATACTAGATCTAGTCATTACCAACATGGGATATAGATGCTCCAAACCAGTGGTCGCCCCCTCATTGGTCAGGTCTGACCATAAGCTAATCACCCTTGACATCCACATCCCACCTCCACCCCCCAATAAGGAAACCTCCGTAAAAAACTTCTCTAAAGCCGACTTCATGCTACTCAAGTCAGAAGTGACAAACTTCATGACACCCATGCAGACGGGAGCTGAAAGTTCAACTGTTGAATCATACACTAAGGCACTGAACGAGCACATCCACTTGTGCATGAATTGTGCCATCCCAAATAGAAGCAAGATGTTCTCCTCCAAAAAAAGGTAAGCTAATCTGGTGGTCCCCTGCCATAAACAAACTATACAACAGAAGGAAGAAACTGTTGCAGAAAAGAAGAAAATCCCAGGATGCAAAAACCTCCCTTACCAGCCTCAGTAAGAAGCTGAGATTCCTCATAAAATCCTCCTAAGCTTGTTACGAAAATAAAATTTCCAAAGACAACCACAAGGCATTCTATAGTTAAGTCAATAATCTAAATGGCAATGCTCAGATCTGCTCTGAGCTACAACAGAATGGTATTAAATATACTGGTCCCAAGGATATTGCAAATTGCCTGGCAGATTGATTTATTGCCAACTTCACCCTCCCTCACCCCCTAAAGGGGCCATCTCAATACCAAAAGATTGCCAAATTCTGGTAATCATGGCCACACAGGTAGAAACCGCACTCTCTAAAGCTAAGAATATAGCATCCATGGGACCAGACGACATCCTGGGCTGTGTACTACATGAACTACAAAATGAACTGGCGCCTCACCTAAGTGTCATGTTTAATCATAGTCTCACTTCAGGCTTCGTGCCCACTGAGTGGTACACAGCTACAGTTATCCCACTCCACAAGGAGGGGATCCAACTTGGATCCCGGGAACTACTGTCCCATCAGTCTGATGAGCCTGAGCTACAAGGGCTTGGAACACATTATCATGGAACTTATAAACAAAGGCATTGGCAACCTTTAAACACTGGACCCCACCCAGTTTGGGTTTGTGAAGGGCCGATCTTGTCTCCTGAACCTGATTGACTTCTTCAAATCATCGGTCTCCAGAGCTGAGGATGAGGGTAAGGCGATCCACACAACCTATCTGGACCTTGCCGAGGCCTTTGACACCAACCCCACTCTGGAATCATAGATAAACTTACTAAGCTGGGCATAAATCGATGGGTTGCCAACTGGCTTACTGACAGAACCCTGACTGTGAAAGTAGCCGACTCCAAATCCAGCTCCAGACAAGTGACAAGTAGAGTACGTCAGGGTTCAATCATGCAACCGCTCTTGTTTAGCATCTACTTCTCTGAAGTACAGGCCAACACTAAGGGACTCTGGCTAACAAAGTTCGCAAATGAGTGCAAGCTGGGAGCCATTATTGAATACCCATATGATATGGATATTCTACAAAAAGGCCTTACAGAAACAGATGTTTGGTGCCAGAGCCATGGGCTCAAGCTTAATGCCAAGAAATGTATAGTTATCCCCTTTGGGAAAAACCATGTACCCATGAAAGTATGATGAGAGACTTAGGGACACAGGTGGACAGTGATCTCACCTTCAATAACCACATCACCACAACAGTCAGGAAATCCTTCTATGTGGTATACCTCATCACTTAGGGCTTTTCATCCAGAAAAAAGGAGGTCATTGTCCCACTGTACTCATCCCTCATTAGACCCATTCTAGAGTACAATGCCCCATTTGGTATGTACCTCACAAGACATCTGCAACAGCTGGAAAGGCCGCAGAAATAACTCATTAAAAGAATCACAGGCCTTAAGCAGATGCCCTATGCTGACAGTCTAAAAAAACTCCAGATATGCTCTGTGGCATATCGTCTACTCAGAGGCGATCTCTGCTTAACATACAAGGCCATGCCTATCCCTGAGCTGTTGGACATGCTCCACTTAAAGAAATCCCAATCTCTCAGAGCCACATGCTACAGAGATCTAAACCTTGTTATCACAATGAACAAAACATGCTGGAGGGCTAGGTTCCTGACTCAGAGACTCCCCATACCTCTGCAATAGACTGCCCATACATGTCAAGCAGAGTGCCTCCTTGGCCCTCTTCAAACGAAACCTCGACGATTGGATGGGAGATAGAAAATTCACCCCGAGGATCACATCAGTCGCCCTGCTAGACAGGGTCCAGGGAAGTAAATATTGCTGGAAGAAATATCCAGGAAATTGTTATGGCTAGGCTTGTATAGGCCCTAGGGCGGATAGCCTAGTACCAACCTATGAACCTATGAACATACAAACATACTGAAGTATTGTCAATCTGCATAAATAAATCAGCAGTTCATTTGGAATGTTAAGCTAAGCATCAGAAGAGAAAAATAAGTATGATATATTGTACTAAACAGGATTCATATAAAAAGATACAGAAATGACACAGCCATTGAGCTATACAAACGGTTTCCCACCAGAATTATTTACATACTGCATGCCCTGTGTGGTGAATGTTATTGTATGATTATCTCCCTTTCCCTTCCTTCTACCCTCTACTGCAGTTCATTACTGCTGAAGCTATCTGTTTTATTATGATGAGTTACAGTTGTCACATTTTAGATGAGGAAGCAAGTTTGTTTGAGCATATCTTCAGTCTTTGCATTTCCCATAATTAGAATGTGCTTCATAAAAAAATGTTATGCTTTTAACATTGAAATCAAGCAGAAAAGCATATTAAACATGACCAATTATTGACCAGATCACAAATTCCCAGCACTGTCAACCATATATGCTGTCATTCATAGGTTCATAGGTTCATAGGTAGGTACTAGGCTATCTACCCAAGGGCATTTATAAGCCTAGCCAGAAAGTATTGGCTTTCGTCTCCCTTTTAGATTAGTTTCCTGAGCCTCAGTAAAGCAGGGCCATTGGAGTGATCTCAGGGGTAAATTTATGATTTCCCATCCACTCGTCAAGATTTCTCTTGAAGAGAGTCAGTGAAAGGCTTAGCCTAACATAGATTGGGATTTTATTCCAGAGCGAGTGAAGTCTTTGGGACAGGAATCTATCCCTCCAGCATGTCCTATTTATTGTTGTGCTGAGGTTTAAATCCCTACAGCATGTGTCTCTATGAGATTTGGTTTTCATGAGGTGGAGCATGTCCATTAATTCTGGGTTAGACATGGCCTTGTATGTCAGGCAGAGATCACCTCTGAGTAGGCGGTAAGTGTATCTTTACCCTTAACAAATAATTCTGCCTATCTTTTCTCTTAACAAGTATCAAACTATCTAAAACACTTTGAGGAAGATGACCAAATTACATGAAAGCATGTGCAATGGCTCAGATTAGGCTCTTTGAATTCAGATATAGAGGATAACATAATTGCGAATATTAACTATTTGTATTCA
The DNA here is from genome assembly GCF_019279795.1 of Protopterus annectens. NCBI lineage: Eukaryota > Metazoa > Chordata > Ceratodontiformes > Protopteridae > Protopterus > Protopterus annectens. The sequence continues at coordinate 902,015,380 of NC_056729.1, forward strand.
CTCTACTTTAAAGCAATGTGCGAGGGCTTTCTGCAACCTTCTGTGTTCTAATATGCCACACATATCTAAATGCCATTCATATTATTTTAGTAACATCAAAAATTATGTTACTGATGTTCTCATATACTTTTCTGAGGTGCCCCAATGAATGCAGAGAAGATCTGTTAACACAATTTAACAATAAATTATTTTTCTTACGTTATCTTTCTGTAGTACTTATTTACTACAGCATTTCCTATCTTTGTGGTCCACTTTTTTAATAGGCCATGTATATTCTCTGTGTTCTTGGTATAATAATTTGATTACACATTGCTTTAATTGTTTATTTTTTCTTTGGCAAGGCCAAACAGCTAAACATTTTAACATGTAACTGTACTTCTCACTAATTACTTTGCAACATTCCTTCTTTGTTTGTACCACCTGTAAGCTTCATCACTAGTTTGTATTATTTGTAAAAGTTTCATCTCTAGTTTGTACTAGCTGTAATGTTTCCTCTACTATTTTGTAATTGTTTGTTTGAATCTTTTACTCTTGTATAATTATCATGTTTAACCTATTGTAACTTTGATTGTTTGGAGCTTTTCTCCCCAGGACTCCATTGAAAACGGGTTCTTTTTGGTCCAATGGACTATCCTGGTAAACCAACTGCAAATAAAATAAATAAATAAAATAAATTTTAGCGTGTATATCAAAATAGTATCTGTTTCCTGAGAGGAAATATTGTTGGTTATAAACATGCCATTCATCTAATAAGAATAGTTCCCTAAAATAATTTTAAGTGCATAAACATTGCAGTTTTATCTTGAGAACTGTTAAAATGACTGCACTGTTTCTAATAACCCCACTCTTTATTCTAGTTTGTTTGTTTGTGTCTTTCGACTTTTCCAGGGTAGGGGTCACCACAGCGGAACTCCGGTCCGCTAATGATTGGTAGTTGATTTTTACGTAACAAGTTACCAGCACTGACGCACACCCTTCAATGAAGGAATGCCCATTTGTGCATGTCTCCACGCTCTAGCTGTGAATCAAACCGGACAGCATCTTACTGTGAGGCGACAACGCTACCACAGCACCACCACCGCGGGTCACTCTTTAGTATCATGCATAAATTAATTAAACATTTTTAAAGTCATTAATGTTAAACATTTTAGCTAGGGAATGGTGTTTGTAGCTAAGCAGGTATGATGAACAACCCAGTATAAAGGGAAACATTTATTTGAAAAAAATGTGTATCACCTTTAATTGTCAATTTAAAAAATTCCCACCAATCAAATCGAAAGAGCCACTTCTGATAAACATTTACACTGCTTCTCTTGATAACAAATGTTCTACAATAAATATCTTGAAGCACAATGCTGAAACTGTATTATTATGCACAATTTTTTTCAATCAATAATGCTTTTGAGTCTCTTGCTTATTTAAGTTTGATACAGAAATCATGAATTATTTGTTAAACTATTTCAGTCTACAGGTAATCAAATTGCTAATTATTTGGGTCTAAAATTTAAAAACCATAATAGAAATCTAAATGTTTTACATTACTACAGCATTAGATTCTGAATCTTAGAAAAGTATTTTTATAATAGTTATGGTTAGCATGCTCACATTTTATACACACACAAACACACACACACACACAAAGAGAAAGAGAGATCTATATCTATCTATATATACAGACACACACACACATATATATATATATATATATATATATATATATATGTCCTTGTCAGAACGTCGAAAGTACAGTTAATCGAACTGCACTTTGATGAACTGACTTTAGTGAAAGTGCATTTAGTCAACGGATTCTAAGTACTATATTTATGAATGGGAACAACAATGTAACCATGTCACGATCCTGAAAAAATCAGGGACTGAACCCATGGGCATTCTGTGAATCCATGAACTCACAATCTATATTCAAATTCTTTAAACTGCTAATATTTGATATATTTCTAATCTCTGCTAGGAAGATGAGAAGACTCCCTTCTGAGCCCTCTAGCCCTCCCTCATGTTTTTCTTCCTTATAAAAATAGGACTTACATTACAATATATTCTCAATGTCAAAACGTACACATTTCTCCCATTTACTCTTCTTGTTCTTGTTCATCCAGCCCTAGTTTCCCATATATCTTTTTACATGCCCAAGTGTTTCTACAAGAACATCCTCAATTTGTTCCCAGCTGATAAGGTTTACTGCTGGGAAATTCCCCACTATTTAGTCAAAATTATCCTTAGCTCTGGAATTCTAAAAATAGAGCCAATAATTCCTTAAGATGGTATCTGCAAATACTTCTCACTGACATCCTCACCAACACTGATAACCAAAAAAACAGTGGTTACTCTTCATATTAAAACAGGGTCACCCTACCATAAACTGTAATCAGTAATTGCAGAGATCCACCACCAAAATGGGTTAAATCTTTATCCTTATTTTCCCATAAACTACCATTCAGTGGAAAGAAGTGAAATTTCCTTATAATGGAAATGTTCCCTTTAGGCTGTTCATTAATATATAGATTGTTTGATCTTTTACATGGTAACTCTCAGTTTTCATTATCAGAGAAAAAGGAATTACCCTGAACACTGTCCCGCATTTCAATGCAGATATTAAATTAACCTGCAGTCAGGTTACTACCAACTTTTTCTCTTCCCAGATATCCAATGAACAAGGTATGATGCTCATCCATATGAAATATTTCTTATTGTAGACTAGAACTGGAGGAAGATTTAATCAGCGTCATCTAAAATCACCTCCATTATCTTTTGATTACCATACAATAATCAGAAACCAGAATAATCTAAATGTATTGACAATACTAACATTTATGCAGAGTTATCAGTCCTCTAATCAGTCACCCAAATTTCTCCAGATTCTTAGCTTTTCTCTGTCTAGGACAACTGTAAACCCCACTCAGTTCTGGAAAAAGAGCTAGCAGGAATGTTTCTTCAGTGAGAATTACACTACATACCTTTATAAATTCCATAAATGCATAATTCTCATCTTTACTCTTGTACTCGATTATATTCCAGTTCCTTTACCTCACAGTCAGTTACAGATATCAATAATTACATTTTCTGAATACTTTTCATTAACATTAACTTATCATGCTGATAATCTTTACTTTTTTTTCAATCCAATTCTCCTGTTTAATATTTATTGGTTCATACATTCATAGATCTGTACTAGGCTAATGACCACAAGGGCCGTTTTAATTTTAGGCATGCATTCCAAATCTCTGACAAGTTCTGGTACCCTTGATAAGTGCAAACAGGTACACCTCTCAACCTCTTAGAGCAAAAAATCTAAACAAAGTCTAAAATGACGGGGGGGGGGCAAATAGGGACAGATTTTAAATATTGCTCTTACAAACTTAGAAAGTTGATAGAATAATCAGTTTTGCATTAGCATTAATTTTATGAAAGATGTGGATTCAAACTCAAATGTTTATTATTTAATGACTTCATTCCTCAGCTGTTTGCCAGAAAAGTACAGATTTTAGGAGGAACACACCAAAAATATGAGGCAAAAAATCTGGACAATCTGCGAAAATCTGTACAGTTGAGAGGTATGCAAGCAGGGGTTTGGGATATGAAACATTTACGAGCAGGGACCTGGGAGCTGAGCAATTTAAAGACTGCCTGTGTCCATTAGAGACATAGGTGCCAAACCAGGGATGAATTTCCTGTTCCCTATCCAATTGTCCAAGTTACACTTGAATTAAGTTAGGTAGGAACTCTGCTTCACATGAATGGGCAGTCTGTTCCTGAGAAAGAGTAGTCTCTGGGACACAAACCTGTGTCTTCACTATGTCCTGTTTACAGGCAAGGTTTAAGTCATTATAATGGGTAATTCTGGAGCTGTTCGTTGTTTTGACATTACCTTATATGCCAGGCATACAGCTCCCCTCAATGGTCTGTAGGAAACAGAATACAGGGATAGGGCCATAAGGTGGTCTGCATAGGATATGTTATTAGTTCTGTATTCTTTTAGTAAGGAACTTCTGTTGATGTACCAATTGTTGGATGTGCCTGGATTGGTTTCTTACCAAAGAGGCATTGTACTCAATGATAGGTATGATTAATGCCAAATATAATGGAACAATGACCATCTTGGACCTAGATGTCATACCTTTATTTATACGTTGCACAACATGGAATGATCTTTGCAGTACTGTAGACATGTGATGGTCAAAAGCTAGATTACTCTCTATGTGTGTCCACAAACCCCTGACTACTGGGCAAGCTCTTAGGGATGTATAGTCAATATGACAGCTACCACACCTGAAAGACTTCCGGAGGATATTATTATGCATTTCTTGGCATTTAGCTTTAGTCCATGGCTCTGATACAAGTTATTTGTCTGTGTCAGCCATTCCTGGAGAACATTTATATGTGTGGGGCATTATATGACTACTTCTAATTTGCAATCATCTATAAATTTAGTCAGCCAGAGGTCATTGGTCTTGATTTCAGGGAAGAAAATGCCAAAGAGGGGCAGTCCCAGGAGTGATCCATGAAGAAATCCCTTTGTGACTGGCCACTTTGTAGAGGTAGTTACCCTAATTCTAACTTCCTGCATCCTGTCTGTCAGCCAGCTGGAAATCTTCCAGACAATAAAAGGGTTGATACCTAGTCTCTTGAGTTTTCCTACAATGCCTTTTAGTGGGGTATTGTGTCAAATGACTTGACCAGGTCAGGATAGACAGTGTGAACCATTTTGCCCTCATCCATTGCTTTGATGACATTCTCAAAAAAGTCCACCAGGTTGAATAGGTATGGTCTGTCCTTGATGAAACCAAACTGGGTTGTGTCCAGTGTCTGGAGGTTTCCTATGTCATTACTGATGGTTTCCATGATATTCAGTACTGCAGATTCTGTCCCTGACAGACCATCAACATATGCCCTTAATTTTGTCACCCTAATTAATGTGAAGCACGGGACACTCCCCATTGAATGTATCTTCTCCCACCTCTCAATCACTACCTTGCAAATTGATTAAAATTATTTCATTTCCAAGAGGATGCATTTCTTAATGTGTGTAGTCCATGTATCATTCCACAACTACATTGTCTGTTTATTATCATCTTTTCCTGACTCACACATCCATCCATTATCTGTAATTGTGGTTTGCCACTCAGACACCTGTACTTTCAGATGCCCTGAGTCTTTCATTAATGTTCCTGTGATTGATAGATGCCTTAGAAGAAAAAAAATATATATGCTATTATATCTGGCCTAACATGTAGCCTTGCAGATTGGTCTGGCTTTAGCTAATTCATAATGTTTCATCCTCTAATGTCACTGACTAAGATTGTACAGATCCTCCAGTCCAATCTGTACACTTTTAACTACCACTAACTCATTTTCACGATATTGGTAATACCTAGCTTATTCTGGTTGTTAAAACATTTCAGCCACCTTTTTTTTTGTCTCATCAACATTAAAATCAACAACATATTGCCCACTATAATATGGGCTAAATCTTTTCTCACAATTGTTCCTGCTAACTTTGCACATCAGTATAGCCTGCCTACCCACATACTGATCAAACCTTTTTCTTCCATACACACATCAGTGAAGCTCATGGTCTGGCATTTATATCTTTAGTGATTAGTTTAGCAGTTTCAAGGTTGTCTTCAGTTTATATAGCTGTGTTGGAGGAACTATGGAAGAAATGACTGTGCAGGTGAAATAATTATAAGAAACATTAACTGAGGGTTTACGTATTGGTAAAGGTCTCTATAGATCACACTGTTTGGTTTTTGCAAAACAGTGGCAGTAACTACAGAAATGGCTTTAAAACTGATCCGCGTCCCCAATGCAGACTGAATGTTTACACGTGGGTGCAGGAAAGGTAGAAGCTGAATAGTGTATGCTTGAGAATTTCTGGAAAGAATGCTCTAAAATCAGAATACAATATGCCAAATACATTCATTTGTTTAACCAGGATAGTATGAAAGGGAAATTTAATGACAACACAGAACATTTTATACAGTCCAAGAACAATAAGTACTCTTGTTAAGACCAGCAGATGCTCAATCATAGCCTTATATAGAACACTTACTTGGCTTTTATTTACAAAAACTAAATATAGTAAGATTAGCAAAGCAGTTAATACAGTAATAATAGATGTCTGGCTCAGGCTGGTGAATTTCATACACTTTTAGTACTGGAAGACACTGTATGACTAATATTTTACCCATCCAAATTCTTTCTTCTTCACATAAGTGGTTAATCCATCAAATACAATGCAATGTTATTTTTTTTCTGAAATAAATAGGTTCATAGGTTCATAGGTTCATAGGTTGGTACTAGGCTATCAGCCCTAGGGCCTATACAAGCCTAGCCATAACAATTCCCTGGCTATTTCTTCCCACATTATTTACTTTCCTGGACCCCTGTCTAGCAGGGCGACTGACGTGATCCCTGGGGTGAATTTCCTTTCTCCCATCCAATCCAATAAATGCTTATATTTTAACACACATACCTCATAAAAGTATTCAGGATTTTAAATATGAATTTTTAGGCCATAAAGTGAAATATTCTACTTACTGTTCACCTTTGAACTAAAACTAAAGACGTGGTCTCTGGTTTTGAATCATCATGGCTTAACAATTCAGTTACATATAGTTTATGATATTTACAGGTGCAATAAGAATATTCTGACATCATTCGCCTAGCTATAACAGTGAAATTATTTGAGCAATTCTACTGCAGCAGTAAGCAAACATTTACTATAATACTAAAATATATGGAAGGACCTTGTTAAATGAGAAAGCTAGCAAGTTATAGCTGTTATATTACTTTCTGTTTAACACCATCTTGCCTACATAGGAAGGGCTACAGAAAACACTTTGAACTAAAGGGAACAGACATCAATCCAATAAGTGTCAAAGTGAAAATAATAATGACATTGGAATTAAAAACTACTCACAGACTATTTCTGATTCAAGTTAAATTTAAAAAATGGATTAAATAGACTCATTTTTATAATGAATCTTTAATATAATAAAGGAACAGGAAGTGTAAAATGACATAAATGCCTTACTGCCTTTCCTTTTTTTCCCCAAATTAAATATAAACTGGGTAAAACAAGATTAATTCCGTGTAGTGCAAATAATAACAATACAGCAGTTTACAGGAAAGTATACATTACAAGGTATTGTATGAATGTGTTGACCTTTCATACTTTGCCCAGAGGTCATTATTATTCATGCACACCTCCTGGAGTACAGATTTTGGTAAACATGGTTATAAAAGCTACTATCTTTATGTTATTGCCACTGGCAACTATCTAGAAAGCTATCTTGTAACCTATTAGAAGAGCTGCGGAAAGATATGCAAAGTTACCAGGTAGTATAATGGATCCTGTTACATAATGGATATATTTTTAAGGGGCATTTAAGTGACCAATTGTTTTTATTGCTGCCCTTATTAATGAACTATATGAAGTAATTCACCAAGGTATTGTTTTGGCTGATGTCTAGTATTATTGTCTTCCATATTTCTTGTTACATTGTATGCCAATTCCAGAATCCATACAATCCTGTATGTGCTTTGTTCCCCATTTATAGATAAGCTGCAAAACACAGTGCATTCAATATGACGGTATGTAGACATAATGTCAAAAAGCTAATTGATAGTAATCATTGACGTGGTGATCATTGCATCATACTGATGAAATCTCTGTCATCTTGCTATGTTTTTAATATCATCCACTACTTTTAGAACTAGTTTTAACTTTGTTAAACAGATTTGTGATAAAGAGAAAATTTCAAGAGAAAGTGTACTATTGACAGAATTGGGGGAAGCTTGTTACTAAACTGTTGTTTGAAATAGTACTGGTTCTAATAATAGACAAATAATCTGAAATGGATAGAACATTATTAATTATGCATTTCTTAAAATTATTAAAATTATTATAATGAAACTGCAAAACGTCATAAAGTACATAATGCTTTATTTCTAAATTAAAATCCTATGCAGTGTATCTTTAGAATGTTTGCATTAAGATAGAACATTGCTGTCATTTTTCATTTTTTAACCAACAAAAATATTCTAATTCTCCAAGCCATTTCCAAACACGATTCACAAATGATTGATGAAAGAAGCTGTTTGACCTCCTGCTTGATTGTTTTATTTTTAGTGAGACAGGCAATCTGTTCCATTTCTCCATATATCCATAGCAGTTGTCAGCTAACTTAGACTGAAGTCAGTAGTTTAGAATCACTGAAAATGTTGCATGCTTGTCTTGTTTTGGGACATGCTTTCCAGTACGTATTATGGACCTGTATAAAATCTAATGGAATTATTTTGTATCCTGCTGCACCTTTGCAAATCAATGAAGATACAAGAATACAGTAAATGAAATAGGAAAGAAGTGTGGTTCTTTATTTTTTTGTTAATGTAGCAATACTCATGACAGTCACAGAAAACATTCCTTTCACAGCAAGCAGTATGATGTATGCAACCCTTTGTACAGTGACATAAAAGTTTCACTGAGTTTACAAATAATGTGAGATAATATGCACATCCATGAAAAAAGACCTGGGGTACACTGAATCTGTTCATTCTTCAAATGTCCTCCAGGTCCCTTGATATACTGATGCATACTTTTTCTTAGCATCTCAGGCATATTGGTTAATATTTACTCACCGCTAAGTGCATACTTTGAACTTTGTGGTTTTGCCTGCCAACCTTATTCATGTGCACTAACCTTGACCTTAAGTCTAAACTGTCCCTAACCCTAACTTTACTCATATTAGTAAAAACTATTTCCTTATAGTACCATTATGAAGACAACACTTGTTCTCGATTTTGCATTTGAGTGCACGATATATGTTTTTTTAGCAGGACAGAATTATTAGATATTTTGGGATTTCATATTATGAGTTTTCAGTGTTTTGTACTTTCTGCAATATTTAAGATATTTTGAGGATTGGTATTTTGAGCTTTAGATATTTCACAACATAGATAGATAGATAGATAGATAGATAGATAGATAGATAGATAGATAGATAGATAGATAGATAAGAAAGAAATAACATTTTACTTCTCATTATTTCTGCTTGCAGTGTGATATATTTACTTGTGATGTGCCTACAACTGACCTACTAATATCAGAAAACAACCTTAGTAAACAAATTTAAATAGAATAAAACCTTCTTTTTTCTACTACATTTTTAGTGAAATGGAGACATTCCTTCCTTTCTACCCTTTCAACAAGACTGCTACTTATATCATCACATGTTTATCCTTTCTTTAGTTTTAGCAAATCGTTTTGTCACCTCTGCCATATACAGTGTGCAATCCTCCTTTATTAAATTCTATAAATTATTCAAAATCTTGCTATATTTTTTTTGAAATATGAATACCTCCATTTCTATTTCCAAATATAATTTTTTGTATTATTTCCTTAAATGCAGTCTACCACTCCAGCCATGACCCATAGAAATCTCTCACAGTCATACGATTCTTATATAATTCTTCCTTTTCTCTTTTAAACATATCCTTATCTGATATAGTACTAGTCAACTTCCTTATTTCCTTTTTGAAGGTCAAAATATCCTTGTAGTCTCCATTCTCATCTCATTTTACAGATTCCCCATCCTCCTTCGATTTCTGCAAGGTCTTCTGATAAAATCACCAAATTTATAACAGCTGTCAGGGCTTCTCCAAAATATGTAAATGTTCTTCCCTATATAGAACTATCTCATCTTTAATAGCTGTTGCATCTTTTTATGTCAGACATACTTTTTTTCTTTTGCTTCTTTATATCACAACTAATATTCCCGTGAAAAAAATAATGTCTACATTATTTGTCACGTATGACAATATTTTCTAAAGAAAATGTTTCTTCTCCTTTTTTATTACACTTGCATGTACCCAAGATAGTCTGGAGAAACTGGATCATTTCCTGGGAAAAGCATCATGGAATATAATATTTTACCTTTGATGATTTTTTTTTTAAATGCTACTCCTAAAAATGTATTCAACCAAAGTTCCATATAATTTGCCCCCCATGATTTTTCCATCTGCATTCTATTATTCTGGTGCTTAAAATCTGTATGTAGCAAAATTATAATGGCACAGTATTGTCTTGTACATCATTGTAGAAGGCAAAACGTTCTTACCCAGTTCCTGATACTATGTGCAATAACTGATAGAAGTCTAACATTTCTCCTTTCCTCTTTTTTCTTTCTTCATCTCTTCCATTTTCTTCTTGTCCTGGTAAACTAATCTATTTTCTGTAATGGCCTTTACTTCTTGCTTGTTCATTTGCAGATCACCGATAACAACTTTCTCCCTCTCTTTAATGTTTTCATTCACCTCATTTTGTTCTTCCAGTCATTTTCCTTCTTTCTGATTGGCTGTCTTCTGTATCTTTATTCAAAAGTATCTTAAACATTATCTATCTTCCTCTTTTTCTTCTACTTATTTTCCCAGTTATTCATCACCTTCTTGACAATGGTACCAAAAGTGTCCAGATATCTTGCATTTTCTGCATCCCATTTTACACTTTGCATGCTGTTTCCCCTTCCCCAATACAACCGATATCTCTTCTTTTTATTTATTTATTTTTGTTTTTACAATACTAAATAAATGCGGTACTTTCTCATTTCACACACTTACAATGATTTTACCTTTTCTTCCCCCATACTAGACATTTCTATAACCACTTTTTTCAGAAGATTTTACTTCTTCACACATTACTCTCCTATATGGTATGATGTCATTCTTTCCAATCCTATTAGTCTTAAAATTAATTTGTATTCAGTAGTGTCTGTAATAACAAAACCATTCTACAGATAATTAATCTTTCAGCTATCATAAATATCACAACATCTGTTCATTAATGAAGGAGTTTCAAAAGCAATATCCCAGAATGTATCTTTTCCTTACTGGAAAAGGATCTATTATCTACAGCCTTAAAGTCCATGGGTACAATCATGTTGTCCCAAATCTATAAATAACTCTTTTTTTAACTCAGTATCCTTCCCATAAGTCTGTGTACTTCCTGTACTTTGCTTCGTCTTTCTGCTGATCCTTATTCATCATAACTGTATAAAAAGATTTAGGTTGTGTATTTAGTAGGCTACCCTGTGTGCGCCTCAGCAACAAACATTCCTTATTTTCATTGTGCTCTGCTTCGTGGGCAGCATTTCCAAACAACATCATTAACTCCGCACAAGGGTCCTCCTTCTGAATCAGATGCTTGAAATCACTGTCCTCTTTTCCCTCTCATTTTTCAAGGGTCATTTATGTTTCCTCTGCTGAATTTTACTCAAGTCCAGCATCAACAGCAAGCTCAAAAATATTCTTCTTGGTCTCCATCACTGCTATACCTTCTGATACATTTCCTCATAAATTTTGCAACACTTATTCATATTTCATCTGCTTAGCATGAGAAATGTGCAACATCAGCAGCAAGCTCTAGACTATTCAAATTATTGTCCTTGGTTTCTGGCACTACTATACCTTCTGATACATCTCCCTTCAAATGTGATCTCTTTGTTAAAGGTTCTTCTACATTGTATGCCATCAAAAACATGTTCTTGTCACTTGCAGCCAGTCACACACTGATATCCACCATCTTATGTCTCTTCACAGCTGCTTCTGTGCCAGGAGTGAGACTCACGCACTCAGGAGTGGAGGATGTTTCCTGGTGCCCTGCCCAAATTTCCTGTGGTCAGCATGATGCAGATGATGTGACATTATAGGCAGACTCCCAGCAAGAACTTCAACAAAGTACAGGGGAATGGAATGAAAAACTGAAGGCACATGGGATGAAACTAAACACAGATAAATCTATGGTAATGGCAGAAAACTGGAGAAATCAGAATAAGCTGAGAATTGAGATAGAAGTGAAGATACTGGAACAGGTAAATAGCTTCAAGCATCTAGGAGGGGTGGTTGAGGAGAAGAGAAGTCTGACTGAAGAGGTCAAAGCTAGAATCAGTGGGGATGCAGCCAACTGGTCAGGTATAGTCTATGACAGAAGAATGCCAAAGAAGCTGAAAAGTAAGGTGTATAAGACAGTGGTGCATCCAGTACTACTGTGTGGTATAGAAACCTGTGCAGTAAAGGCAGAGCAGATGAAGAAGCTAGAGGTGATGGAAATGAAGTGTCTGAGAAGGGTGGTCGGATGCACTCTGTGGGACAGACAAAGAAATGAGGACATAAGAGATGACTATCAGATTGGTAAAACAGACCTTTTGCTTCTCACCTTTCAGTTTAAGCATGCCAGATTGAGTAATGGCAGCAGGTATTAGATGCAGCAGCTACAACCATAGGCCATACCATCAATTACTCCTCCAGAAAATGATGGTAACATAACTGGTCATGTTAATTAGCATAACTGGTCATGTTAATCAGTCTGCAATATGGTTTGTTTATTGTGCCAAACAAATCAATGGGTGTGTTTGTGAGATAACTACCACAGATCTCTAGAATGTGATCTGGTGAATAGCTATCACTTCCAAAGGCACAGGATTCCACAGAGGTACAGGAAAATTGCAGAACTGTTTTGTATTCCCTACATAATGACCACCAGAAGTATCTGACTGAGCATTCTTATAAGGGTCCCCAGTATAAAGAGGCTGCCTGCCATATTCTGGCTAATACAAGGTCTGATGTCACCAGTAAACCCTACAGTGATGAACAGTGTAACCTACTATGACTTGAGGAGGAGCCATCCTGAGTTTTGTAGCCAGGGTGTAGAAGTGCTCAGAATATCAAGACCTGGTATGTATTTTAAGTACTCCTACTACTTGACTGTTGCTTACATTTTTTATACTTTATCTACATGGCACTTTTGTGCATTGACATTATGATGTCATAATATTTTTTTCTATCTCATGAGGCCATTATGGAGACCAGATTTCTGAGTTAATGAAAAATGCAGAGGCTTTCCAGATGAAGGAGTGCGTATTGATTTTTCTTACAGTAATTTTGTATGTATTCATTATGCAGTTGTTGCTATTATATATTTTCACCATGCCAAGTGTGTCTCTGTATTGAGGCTAGTGCCTATATTCAGGACTGCTTAATGCATAAAATAATTATCTTTAGCAATGGATATTTTACATTGATTTGCAGTTCAGGTAATTATCAGTGACCAATAAAGTATATGCTAGGTATAAAACATCTTACTGAGGATACATATATGTTATTATAGATATATGGAGCTCTGGCTGTAGTGGTCTTCACACATCTATATAGCCTGGCATGTTTGGTGAGTGAAGTACACCTATGTTCCAAATTGGTCCCACAGGTGGATGATCCGCATTACTCCATGCATGTATTACAAGTTAGGCCTATATTGCCTAACTTGTATTGTTTATAGCATAATGTCTGCTGCTTTCCATTGTTAATCCCCTAAACCTTATCTTCCTCTACATACTTGCTCTAGCCTCATCTAACCATAGCATCTCTCTACTACTGTGCTTTGTTACACCCTCCTTTCTTCTCTAAACATCCCTTACCTTCTACCTTCCCCTCTACATCTGCAGAATTAACTAACCCAGTGTTGTCTCCCTCTCCTCTACATTAATCCATCCCAGGTGCTCCCTCCCTGATTTAAACACAAAAGGAATACCTCCAGCCATCACCTGAAGACACCCTGAATTGGCCAGCTTGCCTGGTACTTAGAAAAATACTACTGAGAAGACCCCCCCAATAAGATTGTGTAAATGTATGTTGCTTAACACTGATTAAATGTAGACTTGATGTACTATCTATAGAGTTAATCTGCCCTCCTGTGTGTGCATTCTAGCAGCCTACTGCAGACCGTTTGCCCTCTGCCCCTCCTGTTATCACTACCCTAGAATATATTTAAACCTAAGACTGGTCCAACTATCCCTGCTGTTTGCTATCTCCTTCTACCATTAGGTGGCAGCATCTACCAATATAAATCCTAGATATTCATTATAATCCAAACAAGTTTTATTTTTTCACAAACAGTTGGTTGAGTTAATATCCTTAGACTGTAAATATATTCCCCCACCTGCTAAACAACCCTCTGTAAAGGCAGCCTTCTTTTTCTGGCTGGAAATATTTAGCTCATACCTTCCAACTACAGCCTTTAAACTGCTCTTTGCTGATACTTTTTCTGCCTTACTCACCTCTAGTGTTCTTTCCCTCTCCGTTAGCCATACGGGCACACTCTGCTCCCCTACCCTGCCCCCATTTCCCACCCACCCCAGTACTCCTAGCTTTATTCCTATCTTACCCAACCCTCTCAGCCTAATTACCCAATACCAGTTCCCTCCTCATTTCTCCTCCCACCTATAGCCATCCTTCTTAAACTCTATAATCTGTGCTCCACCCAATAATTATAGTCCCCTCATCTTTCCTTAAATCTCTAGAATACCTCCATCACTTTTTAAACCATTTCTTCTTCATAGCCTTCTCTATTTTCCTAACCACTCATACCACTCTCTCCCTTTGCTCCAACATGCTCTCCTCAAGTTATCACACCCTTCAGTCCCCCAGCCTTGTCTTTCTGTTCCTACTTCCCTTATACTATGCTACTTCATATTCCACCTATACTTGTCCAATACCACCTACAAAGACAACTACCATACAAACCCACCTTCCCCCTCAGTCTCACTCCCATTTCCACTCTATCTCCTCTTCTCTCATTCAGCCCAACCCTCTGCACCTATTCCACCCTAAACTCTTCTCTTCTAAAGTCAAGATACTGTCACCTGCTCCAATCTACAATCTACCAAAATTCACGCCTGGCAGACCAGTATGGCTAAAGGATATCACCTTTAACAACCTAGTCCAAGCTGGTGATATCCATCCTAACCCTGGTCCTACATCATTTATTAACAACACTCATCCCTTATCCTCTTCCTCCTATCTCAACACCCTAAATACTTTTACAATTAATGCACAAAGTCTAAACAACAAAGTACACCAATTTCAGGCTTGGTTAAGCCATAACCAACCAGATATCTTAGCCATCTCAGAAACCTGGCTCATGCCCTTTATTTCTGACTCTGATATTCTGCCCCCAGGATTTCATTGTCTCAAAAATGACCGACTAAATAAAAAAGATAGAGGCACTGCCCTAGTCTACTCCAACCTTCTTTCCTTAATTCCCCTCCAAATTCCAATTCTTCAATTCCAGAACACTGAACTAACTGCTGGAATTCTAAAAACTAAATAAACATAAAAATATCTGCATCAGTGCCCTATATATCTCACCTGGTAACAATATCTCTTCACTGGAAAATATTCTCCTATGGTCCTCTACTGAAATTAACTATGAAACTTATATCCTTGGTGATGTGAATATTGACTGGAATAAAATCAGTTGCTCCTCTCCCTCCCTATCCATTAACCTCTATAACTTCACTCAAATAATCCTCTCCATCACTCGACCTAACAAAATAAACCCTCCCGGATCTACTATAGATTGTATCCTAGTCTCAGATCCAAATAAAATAACCAATTCTGGCACAATTCCTGATAGCTTTAGCGACCACCTCCCAGCCTTCATGCATCACTCAACTAGCTCCTCCCCACACCAGCATCAGTACATTCAAACTCGTCACCTCAGTAGCTTCAACCCCAACTACTTTCTCAAATACTTTCAAACAAATGAACTGGCAAATTCTAAACATCCTTCCTCTTGAAAAGGCTATAGAATACTTCAACTCTGTCTTCCTTGATACTTTAAACTCACTAGCCCCACTAAAAAACCAAAGGATAAAAACTGAAACTGCTCCTTGGCTATCCAAAGGGACAAAACAGATTATGCACCACAGAGATAAACTATGGAAGCTTTACCAAAACAATAAACTGGACAATACCTTGCTCCAATATAAACAGCTCCACAACTGTGCAAAACGACTAATCACCAAAGACAAAAAATCCTACTATATCAAACTTCAGTCCAATAACAATAAAAATCCCCAAAAATTCTGGAACTCAGTAAACTCACTCCTCAATCCAGGCTCCAAGAATAATCCCTGTCCTTACCCAAGTAAATCTGATCTTGAACTAGGCTCTGAATTTATCACATTTTTCATAGACACTATTACTACCCTCATCAAGACAATTCCCAATAATAACCCAACTGCTCTATACTGTCCCCCTTCTAACTCACCTCATCTGTTTGAACTCAAACCCATCTCCACTAACTTTATAAAAAATCTTTTGTCCAAACTTAAACCTTGCTCTAACGCTCCCGACAATATTCCCTCTTCCTTCCTAAAATGTGCTGCTGATGGCATTGCACTCCCAATCAGCATCATTATCAACCGATCCATAAAAGAATCATATGTCCCCAAACTCTGGCTCTCAGCTTATATTATTTCTCTTCATAAAGGAGGAAAAAATACCAGCATCTCAAACTTTCACCTCATTGCTTTGCTCTCACCAATCTTAAAAATCCTACAAAAATTCATCCACCTCCAACATATGCCTTTCCTGACCAAAAACAATCATTTCACTCCTACCCAGCATAGCTTCCATCCAGGCCATAGCACAATAACTGCTCTACTCTCTTTTCTAGAAACTGTCAATCAAGCCCAAGATTCAGGCCACTTAGTTTCTACTGTTTTACTTGATCTGTCTAAAGCCTTTTATATTGTTTACCACCAACAAAAGAAAAAGCAACGGCCAACCTCCACTCGAAACCGACAACAAAATAACAGAAAAGCCAAACGGATCAGGAGACTGTTGCAGACCACAAATACCGCAATGGTAGAATAATCCAAGAATAAACGCTTTATTAAACTGCGTTTTCGTCCAACAAGTGACTTCATCAGATACAAAGTGCTGAAACACAAAATCAGCTTTTATACATGTGTAATTAAAACCTGTCCAATCATGTCAGTCCTTTAGTTTTTAAAAAAAACACATCAATACATTACATCCCTCTCTTATGCTTTCTACTTTACCTTTAATGAATGAATTTAAAAACATTATAAAAATACAAATAAATTAGATGTCGTAAGTAAAATGTTCATTAAAATACTGAGAACTCATTAAATCTGGCTATTGCATTTATTTTTTGTTCTATTCTATATTTTATACTGTTTCCCACAAGCAACTTCTCTGTCATCTCTCAAACCTTAATCTCTCACATAATGCTTTATCCTGGTTCTCCAGCTATCTATCAGACAGATCACAGGCAGTCAAATGAAGAACTCCATCTCTTCCTTCCTACCTACCCCAACTGGCATACCACAGGGATCCATCCTTGGGCCAATGCTTTTTAACATCTTCATCAATAACTTTCACACTGCTTTTCCTGATGCTAAAATCATTCAATACGCAGATGACTCAACCTTAGTCTGCTCTGCCTCAAACCTCTCTGAATTGCTGACTAAAACCCAAACTGCCTTCTCAACAACTGAAAACTGGATGCGCCAAAACCACCTCTCTCTCAATGCAAATAAATCAAAGATTCTACTATTCCCTCCCACAAAGACCCTCTCCTACGATAAAAACAACTTCAAAGTCTATAGTCAAACCAACTCACCTATAAAAGTAGTCCCCTGTGCCAAACTACTTGGCATTAATGTAGATGAACACCTCAAGTTTCATATTCATATTCAACAAAATATTAAGAATACCCACCAAAAGCTAGTTGTATAAGAATAATCGCTTTCTCTCCAACTCTACCAGGCAAACTCTGGCCTCGACTTATCTTCTTCCTTCCTTATTATACGGAGCCCCTCTCCTAACCAACCTGTCTTCCTCTATCACCTCTAAATTAGAAAACTGCTACAACAGAATCTCTAAATTTGCCTCTAAATCTAAAAATACCACCCATCACTGCCTAACCCTACAATCCCTGAATTGGCTTGAACTCCCAAACTACCTAGACTATCTCCAACTCACTACTGCACATACCTATTATTCATAATTAATTTTGATGTCCTTGATGATTTTAACATATACAGCACATCTCATAGATGTCCGTTGATGTGTCTAGTATTTTCCATTCAATTTAATTTAAGGTTTTTTATATACATGTCTGCTGCTTGAGTTTCATATATACACTGTTTACAATGTATTTTGATGTCTTTGATGATTTCAACATATATAGCACATTTTACAGATGTTCATTGATGTGTCTAGTATTTTTTATTTAATCTAATTCAGTTTTTTTATTTTTCATTTAATTTAATTTAAGTTTTTTATATATATGTCTGATACTTGAGTTTAATATATACATATATATTTACTTGTTTTATGTTCCAATATAGATGAGCAGTTACTAATTGGTTAATTGGATCTATTATATAAAGAGCGGACTTTTGGGTTCACTAGAAGGATCTGAAGAAGCATTTATTGTGAAAGCGCTCATCCGTTTGTGTACACCCAGTGGAAATTAATCTATGCTGTTTTAACCCTACTTCCACTGCACTCGTGTTTTCTGTTATATTCACTATTGCACATAGACTCATATTTCACCCAACAAATTCTCCCGCTCTAACTAACATCCTTCCCCCTTATACACCCAACAGAGCTCTCAGATCTGAAATTCAGAACTTAATTACTATCCATAAACCTAAACGCCCTGTTGGCCAACTTCTCCTATCTTTCTCACTAGGCAAAAAATGGGATTCCCTTCCCTCCACACTAAGAACCATACTCAATTCAGAAAACTTCAAAACCCAACTATTCAAACACCTGTCCACTAAATGGAAATGTACCTGCCTTCACCCAACCTAATCCAAGGGGGTTCTTGCTCTGGTTCTCAAGCTCTACAATTGTCATAGTTATCTTCCCAAGAGCCTATCTAAGCTCTCAACAATTTCTATAGCTTCTCTCTAAGCTCTCACCTCCTACAGCTACCCTCACACAGCCCAACCTTGTAAATATTGTAAATAGCATTCTACTGTTGATGTGTGTATGTAAAGCGTATTTACATTTTCTTAAAAGGTTTGTATGTACGCTCCCGGTCAACAAATTTAAATAAATAAATAAATAATAAATAATGTAAACTGTTTCCACACCTAACCCATATCTGTTTTCCTCAATTGAAACTGTGTGATCCCTACCTTCAAGCTTAATGAATTTGTTAACTATGCATGATATTGAATGCATGTATGAGTAACTATTCTACATAAAATCTTTAATATTAATTATCATTTGTATCTAAATTGTATAATGCATCTTGGAGCTTTTCTCTGCAGGTCTCCACTGAAAATGGGTCAATTTGGCACAGTGGATTTCCCCGGTAATCAAATTACAAATAAATAAATAAAAATAATTAAATGTGCCACACCTTTGTATGTACATTAGTATTCTTGCCTACATTTTTTATTTTATTTATTTGCAGTTGGTTTACCAGGATAGTCCATTGGGCCAATAAGAACACGTTTTCAATGGAGTCCTGGGGAGAAAAGCTCCAAAACAAAGGTTACAAAAAAGATTACAGCATTTTACAATTTCAGTCATTTGTAGGTTAAAGACAAAGCTTTAAAACAGTGGTAACAAAAAGATTACAGCAGTTTACAATTTCAGTCATTTGTGGGTTCAAGACAAAACAAAGATTAAGCAGTTACAATGCAATTTTTAGGTTTCATTTTGTAGAAAACCAAGATTTAAACAGGTGCAATAAAATTTTTAGGTTAAGTTTTGTAGAAAAACAAAGCATTGCTGTAGTAAATATATAGTTTCTTGAGTGGAATAGTAGGATTAGAGAATTATAAGATGTCATTACAGTTGGCTTATTATTTGGTGTCTGGTAATATATGATATAGTTGCCTGTAGGAAGTGGAGAATAGGTTATGAGGGGTGGAGCAGGAGCATTCCCATGAGGATGTTAGATGTGAGTGCAGTGATTTTTTAAAAGCAGGGAGGTTGGTGGTGATACGGATGGAGGGAGGAAGGGAGTTCCATAGGCGTGCCAAGGCAAAGGACAAGAGGTTTTGTCCTGGAGAGTGAAGGGGTTTGTACAGCTCTGTTAGGTTTTGGTTATTAGATCTTAGGAGTCTTTGTGACAGGTGCATTTTAAAGGTAGAGCTGAGAGAGGGACAGAGGGAGGGATGAAAAATTAGTTTGTAAGCAAAAGTGAGCTGAGTATAGGAGAGATAGTTGGGAAGCTCTAGCCAGTTAAGTTTGTGGAGAGATGCACAGTGGTGGGTAGATGATTTGTGGCTAGTGGCAAATTTGGCAATTTTATTATAACAAGAGGACAGTTTTGTTTTGAGAGATGACTGTAGGTTTGTTAGTAGAGGGGCACCATAAAGGAGGTAAGGGATGAGAAATGTAGTAGCGAGAGTGAGCTTAGTAGATGTAGTGAGGAATCAATTGTGTCGGTAGAGCAAGCCAAGTTTTTGGTGGGGTTTTTTTATGTTTAGTTGTAGGTGGCTATTGAAGTTAAGCTGGTCATCAATCTGGACTCCTAGTAGTTTGGTTTCAGATACCAGTTCAAGAGGTGTGTTATTCTTGCTAGTGATGGAGAATAGTTTTCTATCAATGGTGTTGGTTTTTGAGGGGGTAAATACCATAAGTTTGGTTTTTGATGCATTGAGTGCTAGATGATTGTCCTTCATCCACTGTTCTGTGGTAGAGAAGGCGTCTTGAGTCAGTTTTAAGAGAGCGGGGATGGATGTGGCTGCACAGATAATTGTAGAATCATCTGCATATTGAATAAGTTTAGCATGAGGAATTGAGTGGAAGAAATCATTTATGAATATATTGAAGAGGAGAGGACCCAAAATGGAACCTTGGGTGACACCAGTGGGTGTGTTAAGGAAGGAGGAAATGGCTTTTTGCCACTTGACAGCTTGTTGACGGTTGGAGAGATAGCTGGTAAACCAATTGAGAGAGGAAGGGGATAGGTTTAGGTTGGATAGTTTAGTTAGGAGAAGGTTGTGAAAGATAGTATCAAAGGCCTTAGAGAGGTCAAGAAAGATGGTAGATACAGTAGAGCCAGAATCTCTGGCTTTATTTACAGTTTCCAGGAAGGAAAGGAGGGCAGTCATGGTGCTGTGGCTGGGTCTGAATCCGTGTTGTGTGGAAGTTAGTAAATTATTATCTAAGAGATAGGGAAGGAGTTGAAGATGGATACATTTCTCTAGTAGTTTTGATATAGAAGAGAGGATGGCGATGGGACGAAAGTTAGTAATATTGTTATTATTGCCTCCTTTGTGCAGGGGAATGATGAAAGCCCTTTTCCAGAGTTTGGGTACAAGACCTTCTTGGATAGAGCAATTGATTAGGATGCTTATGGGGAAGGCAATGGCTTTGGCAGCTATGCTGAGGAAGGATGAGGGAATGTTATCGGGGGCATTGGTGCATGGTTTTAGCTTTTGCATGAGTTTTCTTATGAAGATCTGTGTGGTGCACAAACACACACCAAACAGAGAACACTGGTTGTGCAATGTTCTCCTGCCAGGCCATTACTGGATAGGTCCATGGTATTAGTAATGTAGGCATTACCTTGCTAACTGACATTGTACTTACATAGCCAAACTGGAAGCAAAGCTCTCTCTAGCCAAGATTGTGCTAGACAGTCAAGAGAAGAAGGTTAACACCTGCACTACACCTCACGCAACACATAGCCCTTCAAAACCCCCACCATCAACACCCACACATAGCAACACTAAACCCACATGTGCGGAGGCCCTTAACATTAACCTGCCCAAGCAACAAGGACCTCTGAAGCTGAAACACAAACAAACTCCAGTCACAACTAAAGTGACACATAGCTCACAACACCAGTGTGCCACCCAGCAACAGCCCCTAAGGCAATGCAATGTACCCAACACTTTAGTCATAGGTGACTTTATAGTCAAGCACACTGATGTCCCACTCACCAGGCTGAGCAAGGGAGAATTACAGTCAGCTGCCTGTCGGGTGTCAGGATCTGCCATGTAACGCATCCACTCAAGTCACTCCACAACAAGGACAAATACGACTCTGTCATTGTCCATGTTGGAGTGAATGACTTGAGACATACCTCCCTGGACTACATGAAAAAAGACATGGAAGAGCACTTGGATCATGTGGCCCAGGCAGGTATGACCCTAGCCCTGAGTAGCATCCTGCCATTGCCCAGAATGATACCACAGTATAAGGACAAAATGATTGACTTCAACAATTGGCTAAGCTTCTGGTGACATTCAAAGGGGGATCCAGTATCTATCTGCCTGGGATGACATGATCGACAAACCACGATGCTTTGCCAGAGATGGTCTGCACCTGTCACTCCTGAGATTCAGGTTACTGACTAAAGCTCTTGCCACCCCTATAGTGCCTTTTTTAGGCAAGGTTCAAAGGAAAAAAACACCACCGTAACAGATACAAGCATGCAAAATCTGAAGATAATGCTACTCAATGCTAGAAGTCTAACCCTCAAAATGCACTGTCTCAAGGCACCCCTAAAAATGGAGAACATCGATATCTGTGCAGTAACTGAGACCTGGTTCAAGACTCCAGGGAGCGCCCCTGCAATGCCAGGCTACAACTCTTACCACACTTTTTGGCCACCAAACCAAGACTGAAACACTAAAGGTGGAGGAGTGGCCATATTCTCCAAGGATATTCACACCTCCAGGCTAGTTGCTCAACACAATGCATCTGAAATTCTCCAGGTTCAATTAACACTAGGTAAGACTGCATTCCAAATTGTAGCTTGCTATAGATCCCCCACTATGCCCCAAGATTCTCACTACACCTTTCTAAACATACTGGAAAATATTAAGATACAACCAAACACCCTAATACTGGGGGATTTCAACTACCCTGCCATTAACTAGGAAAAACTACTTGGGTACCAACACCTTTTCCCAGTGGTTCTTGGAATTCATAAATTCCAATGCCCTGGATCAACTAATCCATTGTCCCACCAGGGGCTCCAATATCCTAGACCTGGTCATTACCAACATGGGAGATAGATGCTCAACACCAGTGGTCACCCCCTCATTGGTCAGGTCTGACCATAAGCATATCACGCTTGACATCCACATCCCACACCCACCCCCCAGTAAGGAAACCTCTGTAAAAAACTTCTCCCAGGCCAACTTCATACTACTTAAGTCAGAAGTGACAAACTTCATGGCACCCATGCAGATGGTAACTGAAAGTTCGACTGCTGAATCCGACACTAAGGCACTGTACAAGCACATCCCCTCGTGCGTGAATTGTGCAATCCCAAACAGAACCAAGATGGTCTCCTCCAAAAAAAGGAAGCCAATCTGCTGGTCCCCTGACATTAACAAGCTATACAACAGAAGGAAGAAACTGTTGCAGAAAAGAGGAAAATCCCAAGATGCAAAAAAACTCCCTTACTAGCCTCAGTAAGAAGTTGAGATCCCTCATAAAATCCTCCAAAGCTAGTTACAAAAATAAAATTGCCAAAGATTCCAAAGAAAACCACAAGGCATTTTATAGTTATGTCAAGAATCTAAATGGCAATGCTCAGAGCTGCTTTGAGCTACAACAGAATGGCATTAAATATACTGATCCCAAGGATATTGCCAATATCCTGGCAGATCAATTTAGTGCGAACTTCACCCCCTCTCACCCCCTAAAGGGTCTCAATACCAAAAGCTTGCCAAATTCCAGTAATCACAGCCACACAGGTAGAAACCACACTCTCCAAAGCTAAGAATACAGCATCCATGGGACCAGATGACATCCTGGACTATGTACTACATGAACTACAAAATGAACTGGCACCTAACATAAATGTCATGTTTAATCATAGCCTCACCTCAGGCTTTGTGCCCACTGAGTGGCGCACAGCTACAGTTATCCCACTCCACAAGGGGGGATCCATCTTGGATCCCGGGAACTACCATCCCATCAACCTGACAAGCCTTATTAGCAAGGGTATGGAACGCATTATCATGGTACTAAACTATGAACCTATAAAAACTATGAACCTATAAAATGGAACTTATAAACAAAGACATTGGCAACCTTCAAAGACTGGACCCCACTGAGTTTGGGTTCATAAAAGGCCGATCTTGTCTCCTAAACCTGACTGACTTCTAATCAGTCTCCAGAGCTGTGGTTGAGGGTAAGGCAGTCCACACAGCCTATCTGGACCTTGCCAAGGCCTTCGACACCATACCCCACTCTGGAATCATAGATAAACTTACTAAGCTGGCATACATCCCTACGTCACTCGATGGGTTGCCAAGTGGCTTACTGACAGAACCTAGATTGCAAAAGTTGCCAACTCCAAATCCAGCTCCAGACAAGTGACAAGTGGAATACCCCAGGGTTCAGTCCTGGGAAAGCTCTTGTTTGGCATCTACTTCTCTGAAGCACAGGCCAACACAAAGGGACTCTGGCTAATAAAGTTCACAGATGACTGCAAACTGGGAGCCATTATTGAATCCCCAAATGATGTGGATATTCTACAAAAGGACCTTACAGAAACAGATGATTGGTATCAGAGCCATGGGCTCAAGCTTAATGCCAAGAAATGTATGGTTATCCCCCTTGGGAAAAAACATGTACCCATAAATTACCACATAGGTGGCAGTACACTAAACAAAGAAATTGTGATGAGAGACTTAGGGACAAAGGCGGACAGTGATCTCACCTTCGATAACCACATCACCACAACAGTCAGAAAATCCTTCTATGTGACACACCTCATCACTAAGGGCTTTACATCCATAAAAAAGGAGATCATTGTCCCACTGTACTCATCCCTCATTATACCCATTATAGAGTACCTCACAAGACATCTGCAACAGCTGAAAAGGCTGCAGAAATACCTCACTAAAAGAATCACAGACCTAAAGCAGATGCCCTATGCTGATCATCTAAAAAAACACCAGCTATACTCTGTGGCTTATCGTCTACTCAGAGGTGATCTCTGCTTAACATACAAGGCCATGTCAAACCCTGTGCTGTTGGACATGCTCCACTTAAAGAAATCCCAATCCCTCAGAGCCACACACTCCAGGGATCTAAAGCTTGTGATCACAATGAACAAAACATGCTGGAAGGATATGTTCCTGACCCAGAGACTCCCCATACTCTGGAATAGATTGCCCATACATGTCAAGCAGAGCGTCTCCTTGGCCCTCTTCAAAAGGACCGTTGATGATTGGATGGGAGATAAGAAATTCACCCCGGGGATCACATCAGTCGCCCTGCTAGACAGGGGTCCAGGGAAGTAAATTTTGTGGGAAGAAATATCCAGGGAATTGTTTGGCTAGGCTTGTATAGGCCCTAGGGCCGATAGCCTAGTACCAGCCTATGAACCTATGAAGCATTATTGCTTTCATATTGTATATGTATTTTATTTGGCAAGTAAAGATTTTTTTTTCTTTCTCCCTTCCTTTGTCACTATAATTTGTTTTATTTAATTTCTTTTTGTTCTCTCTATTTATGTTGGCATTTTCTAAACCATCTGCTAGGTTGTGCCTGTGACTAGGATCAGGTCACTAGCCTTCCACTAGTCTTACCTGGCTTGTTGCCTGCCTCCCCATTAGGTATAGTGAAGAGTAGGCAGGACTTCAATCTCTTGCAATTACTCACAGAATGGGAAACCCAGTGTTCACTCCAGTGGCACCCCAAGGCGATCATACTATGTCATAATATGTCAGCCATAGTGAGTTGGTAGAGGTGGTGGGGGGAGCTGATAGACTAGAGGCTGAAGCTCTCATTGGTCATCTGGAAAGGGCCACCTTACAGCTATCAGAGTTGTATTACTCCTTGTACCTTAGGTGTTGCCCATTGAGATGGGTCTTCAGTGTGCTGACTGACTTCTTCCAGAGTATTTCACAGGCAGTGTGACTTAGACAGGCAAACCCACACTATCCTCCATCTTGGTATTTCCATTTCTTCTGTTTCACCTCCCTTCCTCCCCTCTGTCTGTTGTTAGATCTTCTCAGCACCAGAATCCAACCTTTGTCTATATGTCTCTGCCTCCACTATCCACCTGGCCCAAAATGTGGCAGCAACTCCCCTGTCAGCTTCTGTCTTTATTATTTATTTGACCTTCTCTGCTTCAACCTCTTATCCTGTCATCTTTCAGAAAAAAAGGAAGAAAAGAAACATAGGTAAACTTCTCTACAATCACTCAGTTGCCAATGCATGGAATAAACTGTCCCTGTATTTAAGAACTAATTCCAACACTAATTGTTTCAAAAACGCTTTAAAACACTACCTACTAAACTCATGGGCCTGCTGTTTACCTGACCCAAATTAAACTACCTTCCCCTCTGTTACAGTTAACCTCTCTTTACTCTAAGAATTTATTTCACACTCTGTCAGTTAACTTCTCCCTCCAAATTCATTTTCTCTTCATCTGTTACCAACCTTTATTTTAATCCTGCTCTTACTCCAAAAATAGGCTATACTTCAAACTTTCTGCCCTGAAGAAATATTGTAGATTATCCAGAATGTACTTCTTGCTAAATGATTGTATGTAATTGTATGTAATTACTGTCATTCTTAATTTCTTTTATCATATTATATCATGTATGTATCTTTTTACTTATACAACTGGAGCTTTCCCCCTCAGGCCTCCAATAAAAAGGGTATCTGCCCAGTCAGACTAACCCATTCAACAAATGTCAAAATAAACAAGTAAATAAAATAATAAAATGGGCACCTGTCCTGTTCTACCTCCCCACTCCCATTCTACCCTTTTCAGTTTGCCGTTTATATGTTTTTCAGTTGATCATCTATTCCTACTTCCTAGACATACACTTGCAACCATTTTTATCCTCAAAATACAGATTTGGACATTGTTGTAGGTAACTATATCAAGGCGGCTAGTTTTCCCTTAGTATCATCAGCAAAGTGCAGATACATGAGCTTAGGCTCATACATGGTCATACGTGCTACAAGCTTGGCAATTTTTTTTATTTGATCTTAGCCACAGTTGCTACATTTACTCCTTTGTCATGGGTCATGTGAGGCTCACTTTTTTTTTGTTTGTTTTGTTTTAAATAGCAGTACTATGGGCTTCAATTTTCCACCTAGTTCATTGATAACTAACCTTGGGCTACAATGCACTGCAATCCTTTCCTGTGGTAGGCATATCATGACTGAGCTAATTACTTTTCTAAATCCTACAGCCCAGCATGTGTTACTTTGCTTTAGCAATAATGTGCCCATCAAAGCATGTATATATTGACATCTAATGCTTTTAAACTTTCATATTTTTCACTTACGGGGAGAAGTTAGGAATACCTTAAAAGGGTTGGATTTTCAATATAATATCTAAGACAATGAAATTCCTAGTTGGATTTCACATTATTTGTTACTAACTGTTTTGAGGAATGTATGGACCTAGTCTGAAAATACAATAGCTATCCCGGGAGGAATAGAGGGTAGCAATCTTTCAAAATAAGAGGGATCTTTGGTTTAAAACAATGAAAACAAACAAAAGTATCCAAAGTCTGAGTAAAATATACTTTTCATATGCAGATAGGTAATAGATAGATAGATAGATAGATAGATAGATAGATAGATAGATAGATAGATGGGGACACAACTGGCCCTCTGGTCTGGGTTCCATTTCAGTCAAGACAAAGTTGGTTATTTTGTATCTATTGCATATGTAATCAAAGTTTTTTGTTTAATCTTTTTTTAAGCCAGCTGGGTTTTTGCATTGACACACTGCAGTGTTTGTTATGGTCAATACCTTGAGATGCACATGTGCAAGTCATGCTATTCAAATATGCAAAACAAACAGAGAGAGAACAACATACAATAATTTATAGTGCAACCAAATGAAATGAGCTGTGAAAGATGGACTCTGAGCTAAAGCTAGAGGAAAGAATGTAGATATCATCTCTCTAGAATAATGTGTATATTATAGTCATTGCACATTCATTAGGGTGCCAGACTGCCAGTAAACAATTATGTGCATTTTGGGGAAAAAAGTACATTTTACATGAGAAACTCACAATGAAATAATCAATGTTAAGTAGCTCTCCTGAGTATTGCCCATTTACATAGGAAAATACAACACATGGCCTCATAAATTAACTCCTGTGTTTTGAATTTTGAAAATAGTTCATCATACTGAACAAAAGTTTTGAAAACATTACTAAGAAAGAACAGTAAGTTAACTATAAATGCTGACATGCTAGACAAATCTCTTTAAAATATTTTGTGACATCATGCTGATAATTTATTATAAAAAATAGTTTTCCAAAAACAGAATGATAGAGTAGCTCTACAGTAAAGTAGTAGTATATAAAAATGCATCTTGCTTCCATTTCGTGGCTTGATTATCAGAAAGCAAACATATGATTCTCTAGTCTTTCAAAGCTTGAAGGCAGCATTATAACTAGTAAACCTTTCAGTAGTATGAAAAATGCCATTCATGTTAAATCATGGCTGTCACAAAGACAGAAATCTATGTAAGATAGATGGACACACGGACAGAAAGACAAAGAGATTAGAAAGACAGGAAGATAGGTAGATAGACAGATAGACAGATAGAATGTAAGCAAGTAGACAGCTAGGTAATATGGTGGTATCTTCCATATATACAGATGAATGACATTTGGTTTAGTTGAAATTTCCCAATATTTTATGAAAACCCTCTTCCTTGAACAGAGTCATTGTGAGGAATGGTTTGCCATCATCCTGAGATGCCCTGTAGAGGTGCAAGAGAAGCAGATAATTGCAAGGGTACGTAGGGTAGCTTGTTCTCATGAAAACAAATTTACTTTAAACATTGAACCAAGTGGATTTTCATTGCGTTTTTCAGTGTTTAGAGAAGTAAGTGAAATTGTGTTCAACAATGTATCATAGATCCAAATCAGAGAGCACAAAGGCAAACAAACAGACATTAACAATAGAAAAACAGACTGTAGGCTGTATAAGTAGTTATGAGTTTGGAAGCAATTGCTGAATACAAATTCACTCAAGTTTCATTGAGTTGATTAAAATAAGCTATGATTCACTTAGCCACACAATCAAATATTACCAAATGCAACTGAAAAAAAAACATTAGTATACTGTGATCCCCAAAGTAGCAAACAAGATAACTAATGATCACAGAAGAAATACATTTATTCTGCAGTCAGTCATATCAAGCACACCACTCCAAAATGTACCCAAACTCTATATTTACATGAGGGATACTTCATCCCACATCCCCAGTGTAGAAGGTTTCACCTCCACACCACTTTTCTTATATACAGATAAAGATAGATAGATAGATAGATAGATAGATAGATAGATAGATAGATAGATAGATAGATAGATAGATAGAGCAATAGATAAGATAGATAGATAGATAGATAGATAGATAGATAGATAGATAGATAGATAGATAGATAGATAGATAGATAGATAGATAGATAGATAGATAGATAGATAGATAAGATGGATAGATAGATAGATAGATAGATAGATAGATAGATAGATAGATAGATAGATAGATAGATAGATAGATAGATAGATAGATAGATAGATAATGCCACAGTTTCACAACTCTGGACACTGTAATACTTAGATTGCAGTGTAAGCAACCAAAACCCTGCTGATGTTAACAAAATTTGACTACCCCAGCAATAAACTAAAATAGCTGCCAACTGTTGGCAAATGGTAGCGCAACACAGCTAAAGAGGTGTGTATATATATATATATATATATATATATATATATATATATACATATATATATATATATATATATATATATATATATATATATACATACAGTCTGCTATCATGCTTTTTGGCTATTATACAGTAATGGATATAATTGCTATTTCTATCTTAAAATGAAAACAAACTGAGTTAAAATGTTTGGAGGGAACTGTGTTATCAGCATGTTTATAAAGTACCACCTTTTATTTTTACATAACTCCAATTTCTCCATTATTTTTAAATTTGTAAGAGAAAGGATTCAAAATTATTTTTTAATGTCAATTATGACAACAGAGACTCCATCCTAGTTCTCATACATGCATGCAACCATATCTATCTAAAGTGCAAAGCAGATAGCAAATCTGAACTAATTTCCATGTGATACTGTCTTCCTTGAGCTGAAATCTAGTCAAGTCTTATGATAATAAGGCTGACCCAATCAGACATTCCAGTTAACAAAATATAACCAAGATCTGTACAAGTGATGTAACTGAAATATAGAGCTATGCTGAGTGGTAAATGGCTGCCTTTGGAGAGACACTTCATGCAAGCTCTACTAACCAATAGTCTGAGATGCAAATATTAAACATCTTCAGTCCTTTTCATCAGCCGATAGTTAAGTAAATAATGTTGACATGAAAAAGCACTGCCATTCATATGTCAGCTCCATGTGTATAAACATTAGTGGGGCTACAACATCTTTGCATAATGCTGGCATACTTTGTTAAAATATTAATTAATTGTTGCAGTCAGAAATAGGCAAACCAGAAGAGTGAAGTCCCCTGTTGTATTCCTGATAGCATACCATGTAGTATGTTTGGGTAGCAAGATATGCCTAGGCCTATTTGTAAAACGAAGGAGATGGTAATGCGTATGTTTGTGTGTGCGCATGTGTGTGCGCATGTGTGTGTGTGTGTGTGTGTGTGTGTGTGTGTGTGTGTGTGTGTGTGTGTGTGTGTGTGTGTGTATCCTGTGTGTGTGTGTGTGTGTGTGTGTGTGTGTATGTGTGTCTGCACGTGTGTCTGAGTGTATGCTTGTGTGTGTGTATGCGTGTGCGTGTGAGCACACGTGTGCATTTGTGCATGTGTGTGTGTGTGTGTTTCGTGTTTGGTGTTCTCTACATATCAACCTATGGTTATGTGTCACAGGGCATTCTGTTGTGACTTGACTTAATGGTATTTGATGCTCATATGAATTAAGTAGTCTCCTCCCACCATTCATGAGACCCTTTCAGAGACTCAGTTTAGAAGGATAGATGCATTGAGTTATCTATACCAATCTGTAGAAAGCATAATGACAAGTTTAGAACTAAACCTATGTGGTGGAACTACAGTATTAATAAATGTATAATAAATAGGGAAAGCTCCTGGCCATCATTAAATGATGTCCATTTCATCATTATAACAGGGATTTAAAGCTGGTAAGCCTCTTAAGCAGGTCTGTGTTAGAACATTGAAGTTTCAAAACTTTGAATGTTCTCATATCGACCCCTATTCAGCGAAAGCTGAAAATATCGAAGCAATAGAAAACCAAATTTATTCCTAAGGAAAGAATTCAGTTGTTCATTTCTGTTGTTTCAGTATTTTCAACTCTGTGGTGGAAAGTTACGGGTCGGGTTCATGTAAGTGTGTGATTGAGTGCGGGTTAGGTTAGTTAGGGTTATGGTGCGGGTTAGGTATGTGTGCGATTGTCTGGACGTGAGGGTTAGGGCGGGTTAGGTGAGTTAGGGTTAGGGAGTTTGTCAGGTAAGTGTGCGATTGTTTGGACGTGAGGGTTAGGGTGGGGTAGGTGAGTTAGGGTTAGGGCGCGGGTGAGGTGAGTGTGCAATAGTGATGGACCTTAGGGTTAGGGTTTGGGTTAAGGTAAGTGGATAGTTAGTGGTGTGTGTATAGTTTAGTGTAGGGTTAGGTGTAAGATTTTAGGTGTATGTGTATGGATTGCTCTTTGTTTGGTGTGATTGTATTGTGTGTATTTGTTTTTGAACCGCTGTTCTGTATGTTTGATGTTTTCAGCTTTCACTGAATAGGGGTCAATATTAGAACATTCGAAGTTTTGAAACTTCGATGTTCTAATATAGACCCTCTTAAGCTTACCATTAGGATATGTAAGACCAGCTATGAACTTATGAATGCAACTAATTCAAAGTAGAACCATAAGGCCTTCTACAGCTAAATTAGGAAGACAAGGAGTTGTCTATAATACTGTACTGGTCTTATCTCAGATGGTACCTCCTTCACTGACCCCATTGTCATTACAAATATTCTTGTGGACCAACTCCATTACACCTACCCCCTGCACCATTTCCCTCCATTCACACTCTCCCTGCTCCTTCTAAGATCAATTTGGGTTAAGTCCTTTTGGCAGTTTCCAAAATTAAAAACAGTGCTTCCATGGGTGCTGAAAATACTCCTGGATGTCTACTGGGAAGTGTAAAACCCCACTTAGCAAAATCCTTCTATCAGTTCAGCCTGAGTCTCCACTGG
The DNA here is from genome assembly GCF_019279795.1 of Protopterus annectens. NCBI lineage: Eukaryota > Metazoa > Chordata > Ceratodontiformes > Protopteridae > Protopterus > Protopterus annectens. Next base: position 902,047,421 of record NC_056729.1, read on the forward strand.
TTTTGGAGAATGGCACTTTTGGTTGTCTTGCATAAAGGTGGTCCCTCTACTGACCCTGGTATCTTAGACTCACTAGTATTACTTGCAAGGCTTTGGAATGTATTATAACTGAACAAATAAACATTGATATATATGACTTTATATCTTTGGATACACATCAGTTTTGCTTAATAAAAGGCATTTAGTTCTTGCTCAACCTGACTCAGTTTGTGGAAAGGGTTATTGAGGCTCTGGATAAGGGGCATATAGTCCACACTGCTTATCAAGACCTTGTCATAGCATTTGATACTACCATCCATGCTGGAATCATTGACAAACTCTTGCATCTGAACATTAACCCATAGATAGTTTGTTGGATTGCTAATTCATTATCTTGCAAAACCCATACCTTTAAGGTTAAGACTATCTGCTCTATACAGAAAACTGTCACCAGTGGTGTTGCACAAGGCTCTGTCCTTGGTCACCTCCTTTCTGCTATGTATTTCTAAGACATGAATGCTGATACCAAGGGACTTTGGATAACTAAGTTTGTTGATGAGTGCAAACTGGTTGGTTATCAAAATCTCATTCAGATACTCTCTACAAGTGCTGGACCAGACAAATGCTTGGTGTATTAGTCATAGGCTTTCCCTTAACATCATGAAATACAGCAAAGTTTAATTTGGTAAATCTAGCATCGTTACTGCTTATGGTGTAGATAGCAGTCTACTTAAATTTGACACAGTTGTCAGGATCTTGGGTACATTTGTTAATAACAGAATCTCCTTTGACTACTATGTCTCAGTGTTTATTAGAAAATCCTTCTTCCTTGCACATCTTATACTTCATTGTATCTCCACAATGTCCAAAGAAGCTATAATTTCACTTTATTCATCTTTATTTGGGCTATCAATGAATATAAAGTGCCCTTCAGCATGCACCTCGCCAAGCACCTAAACCAATTTGAGATACCTGATCATTTCCTCACCAAAAAGTTGTAAGTACCTTTAGCTACTGCAGTAGACTAAAAGCTCTGTCACTCTGCTTAGTGTCATACAAAATCCTGAGGGGGAGATCTCTCCTTAGCTTTCCATGCTATGAATGACCCAGCACTCTTTGAACTCCTTCACCAATATAGAACAAGTATTAAACCAAACAGCTGTTCTAGAGATCTAAAGCTTCACTATCACATCAACAAGACCAAATGGTGTGACAGATAACTAACCCACGTAAACCCCATTTTTGGAATAGGTTGCCATTACCTCTAGATTCCTCTAAAATGGATGACTGTATGGATAATTGCAAATTTTCATCAGGAATATGTGGTTAAATTCTACTTAATGGAGGGCACTGCTAATTTCCCACTAGTACTAGGCTTCTTGATGGCCTCTTTTGACCATGAGCTTAATAAGAAACTTAGAACCTATAAGACTGAGACCATTTCATAGAAAACTGATACAATTTCATAGCCTGGCTGATCAAAAAAGAATGTTAGAATCATTATATAAATCTATATATGCCTTTATATTTGCTCTGCGTTGCAGGTTGGAGAGATTTCAGTCCCATTCCACAACTACCCTTCCAATGTTTCTGTGCTTTTTTTTAGGGAAGGAACTGGAACTCTGCTAAAGCATGGAGGTTCAGGGGTTAAGTTTGGTACCTAAAAGCTACATGGTCTTTGGATCTGTCCAACACTGCCTGAATAAAATCTAGATGACAGTGTCTTTGAGAGTTTCTTCAGGTATTGTTTTTTCTTTATACCACCCAAAGTGTGCTGCTTGATTGCATTTATCCTTGCAACTGTGGCTTAGGTCATGGCTGAGGATATTGAGAAGGACCAGCTCACAGACTTTAATAAAAATACTCTAGCCATGAGCTCTTAACAATTTTAAGCCAGTTGTTGTATGCTGTAAAGTAAAGCATTGCAAACATCTTGGACAGGCAATGCTTCTCTTAATCTCACTGCATATTTGTGTGTGTGTGTGTGTGTGTGTGTGTGTGTGTGTGTGTGTGTGTGTGTGTGTGTGTGTGTGTGTGTGTGTGTGTGTGTGTATGTGTGTGTGTACACTAGTGTTACTTAACTTAAGGCCCATTTTCATTTTTTTTTGCATTTATGCTGCAGTATACTAATCTATTTTCTTTCCAGGCATTTGTTGTTTGCTCCTCTGTTGTCAGTGCATGTTGAGATGATTAAGAAAAGTTGGAAGGAGTAAACTGAATCAGTTATACAATAATGATCAAACAGCTCAACAACTATTTCAAACTGTAGCTTACAATTAGAATCCAAGGCAATTACAGTAACAGTAAATGTTGCACTTTAAGCTTTTCCAAAGAGTAAGGCACTTGGCATAGATGGCTCAAATGTAGCTGTTACACTACTTACAAGGATTTGCCAGGACATTTGGAAGACAGCATCATGTCCAACTGACTGGGAAGCAATCAGTTTTTATAACAGTTTTGAAGAAAGGTGAGATTGTGGAAATTATTGCACAATCACTCTGATATCACTGCTTGACAAGATTCTTCTCAACATTGTTTGATGACCATTACAACACGTGTGGGCAAAAAACTAGAAGTGCAATCAGGATTGAACAGTGAGAAACACAAGACTTCAGAATAGATGTAAGCAGGATCTGTGAAAGGGAAAAGTATCTGTACGATATCCACAAGTGTTGCATTGATTACAAGACCCTTGGCTACATAAATCATGAAAAATGCCAGAACACATTGAGAGGCTTGAATGTACCACAACATCTGATAGCTCTCCTGTACTATTTTACTTGGAGCAATAAGTAACAGTTCAAGCTGAACAAGGAAAAACACACCAAGTAAAACTGTTAAAGTTATCCAACAAGGCTGCGAATCTTTCCCTCAGCTGTTTAGGATCATCAGGGAAGTAGGATTGTTTTAAGAAAATCATGATCAGAATATTGAATGGAAAAAAATCTGCAGCCTTCCATCATGATCACAATGCTGAATTACTTGATGAAAGTGAATACCATCTTAAATAGCTACTTATCTGAATTTAAAAATGCAGTCTCAAAATGGGTTTGTACTATAACATGTACAAGAAAATGACCCTGGTAATTGATAAAAATCACTACATTTATTCCTGAAGGAGAAGTATTGCAAGCAGATAACTTTAGCCTGCTTGGATAAATAATAAACAATGAAAAGACATGCTGCCAAGAAATCCAATGACAATTTGCTGTTGACAAAATGTCCATGAAGGATTTAGAAAAGATTTTCAACTGCAGAGATGTATCTTTGATATGAAGTTTCAGCTTGTACAATCTATGGTATTTTCAAAAATTTCATATAGGTGTGAGTGGTGGAGCAAATTACCGTGGCAGAGCTAGCCACCCGGTGGTGTAAACCTTGGCTCGAGATGATTATCACTGTTGAAGTGACACCCAACCATATGTGCAAAATGGGAAAAAGGGGTAGAGGATAGATGGAAGGATGGCTGGATGGATGGATGGATGGATGGATGGATGGATGGATGGATGGATGGATGGTGTAGAGTGAAGAAAAAAGACAGAGAAAACTGAGGCCTCTAAATTAGGATTATAACATAGAATACCAAGTATATGATTGACCACCTAGGAAACAAATTTATCTGTGGCAATACTGACAAGAGTTTGACTTTTTTACTTTGGACACGTGGCACCTAGAGCAATGTCATTAGACAAAGACATCAATGGGCAAGGATGAAAGGCAATGTAAAAGAGAAAAATTTGGAATGGAATGGATCAATACAGCAACTTAGCAAATGTGTCTCCATTTATCCGTAATGAATCGTCTGGCTGAAGACAAACCGCAATTCCAGACAACTATGTAAAGGGTTGCAATATGTCAACACTGAATTGATATTACATAACAATAGCAGGCAATGAGTGCAATTTTAATACCCTGGCCAGCTGCTGCTATGATTTCTTGGAGTCTCTTCTTCCTCTTCTGAACCTTGGTTCTGCCTACATCTACTCCTAGCTCTGCTCTCCTCATTAGTAAATCTCTAGAAATGGTTTTCAGTAGCCACCCAAGTCTGTAACATATCCATAGATCAACTGGCTAGGCCAAGTCAGTGCAAAATCATTTATTTATTTAATTATTTCAATGAAATTTGTTGACCAAGGAGTGTCTGACTGAGCAAAATCCCTTTTTCAGCAGACACCCAGAAAGAAAGGCTCCACTATATCAGAGATAATTATTAACAGACAAACAATGAAAGAGTACAAGTACAAGAGTAAATACAGTAAATGATGCAACATATGCATGCTTAGTAAGGCTAAGGACATTTTACAATAGGAGCTGTAGTAAGTATATGTACACTTAATGATTAGAGTGCAGTGAGAAGAGGCCATGTCCATGATATTTAGAGACAAGCCCCCGGATTCTCGAAAGATTGCACGGTGTGCAAGATTGGTGCAGGAGCTCAAGCAGGCAATATGTCTGCCGCGTGATCCAGGAACAGCCTGCAGGGGCATGCGCGAGTGCTCCTGCACTAATCCTGCACAGACTAAGCCCTGGTATGCAAATCACCCCATTTGCAGGAGAAATCTATGCAAATGAGGTAATTTTGCAATCCAGGAAGCTTGCAATGGTCCATGCAGGACTAGTGATATCTGCAGAAATGTACTCAGTTAGTAACTGAGTACATTTCTGCAAAATCCAAAACGGAGCTGTGACAACTCCAAATAAAGGCTGCATATCATGTAGTAAGCATGCCAATGACCAAGTGTAAGGCCATTGTCATTGCAAACAGTAAAAAAAAAAAAACACAAAAATAAACTTTTTTTTTAGCTGATCTCGGCCGTTTAAGCATAGGGCAGTGGTGCGCAAATGGGATTGGGGGGGAAAATAACAAAATTAACCTAAATTAAGCATTCTAACTAAAATCAGTATTCTGCCATGCAAGTCAATGGCAGGCAGAAGACAACATGGCCAGTGAGTAGTGGTTGCTAAGGGGGGAGGCTCAGTGTGAGATATGTAACTATGCATTAGCAGGCAATCCTATGCAAATGAGGGGAAGGATAGTGAATCCCAGTTTTCCCCAGTATGTCAGTCAGGTCCCAACAGTGTAAGAATAAGAATATCTTTGTGCAAGCCTAGGATTTTGGTGACATCATGGGGGGGGGGTCAGGCATACTGTAAGCAGAATGGAGCCCTGTGGCTTGGGTTTGCTCCTAGCTTAGCACAGCTAAGATGGGGGGGTGTCTAAATCTGCTTAGCACTCTTTACAAAGCCTAAGCGGGTGAGCGCGATACAAACAGGGTTTTACAGGAAGAAAAAAGAAGTTAAACCAGGAAATAGCAGCAGTGTGCACATTTGAGCACTCTGTTTGCATGGTGCGCACACAGGCTTAAACAGGAAGGCAATGGGAAGGGAAAACAACAGTAGGAAGGTAATCAAGGAGAACTAGCTTAGCTGGCAGGTGAAATGCATCAGAATCAGCCAATTACAAAGGCAGCAGACCAGCCCAGCCCAGAACACTGCTATAAACTAAGCAAACACCTTCCCCTCTGTCTTTTCCCAAACTATATACCACCAGTGTATACAAGCGGGGAAATTTTAACAAACAAACCTACAAAATGAGAAGGGCTGCAGCAGGCAACATAGAACAACATGTGCAAGAGGCTGAGTGTGGTGAGGATGTGAATGCTGCCGATCAACCCACAGTGAGGAGACAGAGAAGAGTGTACAGACCCAGGGTAACCTACCAGGGACTACATGAGCTTGAGACAGTGGAGTGCTATAGGGTGGCACAGACCTCCTACAGCAAGTTATTGAGCTGTGCTAGCCACACCTGACAGACCAAACTGACCGAGGGGAACCCATCCCAGTGGATACCAAAGTATGTGTAGGCCTAGGAATACTAGCCACAGGTACCTCCCAAAGCTCAACTGGGGATATCATGGGGATCTCACAGGCATCAGCATCCAGAATATTCCACCAGTTCCTGCATGCCATGTCAGCACATGCCAGGGAGCACGTATATTTCCTCAACACCTGTGAGGTGTTGGCCAGCAATATGCATCTCTTCCGCTAAACAGCAGAATATCCTGAGGTAGTGGGTGCTATAGATTGCACTCACATATGCATCAAAGCACCACCCGGTGATCAGGGTAGGGCCTACATCAACCGCAGAGGTAACCCCTCCATCAACTGCCAGGTCGTATGTGATGCTCAGGGCATCATAATGAATGTGTGTGCTGACTGCCCTGGAAGCTATAATAATTCCCACATATGGCACTGCTGCAGCTGTACCAGAGATTTGCTAGTGGGGACATCCCCTATGGTCACCTAGTGGGGGGTGCTGGCTGCACACTGGAGCCATGGCTGATGACACCCATCAGAAATGCACACACACCTGAACAAGAACACCATAATGAGGCACACACACAGACCAGACTTATAATAGAAGGTGTGTTTGGGATGCTCGGGTCACAATTCCGATGTCTGGACACATCCAGTGGAGCCTTGCATTACTCACCAGCTACATGTACCCAAATTGTTATGGTATGTGCCATGCTATATACTATGATCCTGCAGAAACAGCTGAAGCAGGAACAGCATGGGGCAGGGCCACACAGCCCTCCACCAGTGCCAAGGCCTGCACAGGCACAGAGTGACTCAGAGGAAGAACAACCTGAGCCTGCCCCAGTAGGCAGATGGATGTGTGTCCAGTATGCCGAGGCCACGGCAAAGAGACAACCATAGCACATACACTAACACAGTAGGGATCTAGGGAATGACACCTCTCTCTGACTCACTCATACAGTAAAAGGGATGCCAAACATGACACTATTTGTGCTCAACCATGTATAGGGAGTGCACTATGTGCATCCGACATAGGCAGCCCTCCAGCACCATCCACAAGTCTGGCACACCCTCAAGGTAAGTTAATCAACTTACCAATTGCCAAATTGAGTAGAATGTGTTGTTACCTGCAACTATGGTATGGATATGAGCATGCAAGGGAATTGGGTGGCTGAATGTTATGGCAGCAGACAGTAGACACCCACAGTGGCACCATTATATCTGTAATGCATACTGGAGTCACAATAGTAGCCAGTACTACACAGGGTGACAAAACCTACTGCAGGAAATGTGCTGAGTGACATGTGTGTCTATATGACCCACACATGCCAGTCAGGGTGATTCACATACCCAACAACAGTCTCAGCCAGCAGGACAGGTGTAGAAAAACCCAAACAGAGCTTGTGCCATGGCCCCTGAATGATGACTATGGTTAACCTCCCCCCCAGGCCTTGACAGACAGACTACAGCAGGGCAGGCAGTGGTATGTTAGTTCTGAAGTGTAGGAAGTCAGACAATATTATGTAGGGCAACCAAAGCTACGATCTGTAGTACACTGGTATGTCTCTAGTCAGCATGATAGGTAATAATACAGAATGAAATGGAGTGTCTGACATACTAGAACAGTCACAGCAAATGTGTACAAGTGTCAAGTGTGCCATCCCTACCCTATGTAGTAATGTAATAACAGTCAGGTATGCCCCCCAACCCTGTGTAGAAATGAAGAAATAGACAGGTGTGTCTCCCCCATCCTATGTAGTAATGTAATAATAGTCAGGTATGCCCCCCCCAACCCTGTGTTGAAATGAAGAAATAGACAGGTGTGTCTCCCCCATCCTATGTAGTAATGTAATAACAGTCAGGTGTGTCCCCCCATCCTGTGTAGAAATGAAGAAATAGTCAGGTGAGCCCTCCCCACCTTACATAGGAATGTACTAGCAGTCATGTATGCCCCCCATCCTGTGTAGAAATGTAGAAATAGTCAGCTGAGCCCCCCATCCTATGCAGAAATGTAGGAACAGTCAATGCCAAATGCGTGATGGATACCCTGCAGAAACAGCATGCCACCTGTCGGTGTACAACACAAAGGTAATCACTGCAATACAAACTACCTGGACGTGATCCACACATTAAATACAGATGGGCATACTGGGCGTGCTCACACACTTAGAGATATGAAAGCAATGTCAGTCAACAACATACTGACAGGTCATACTGGGCATGCTCACACACTTGAACACATGAAGGCCATGTCTGCAAACACCAGTAGAACAGATATATCTGGAAGTCGCAATTGTTAGTGCAGACACTCATCAGTATGCACCATACATGCCTTGCACACACAGTGGATAGGAATACAGACATACATGTAAGGACAACACACTATAATAAGCCAAAGGTAGATGTGCATAGATGTGTGGAAGAGAGTGACTGAGACAAGGAGCTATCCAGGCCTGTCCCACCCAGCACACAGCCAAAGGGCCCAAACCACATGAGGTTCAGATGTCACTCACTGCAGATACTAGCCACCAGTACAGACTATGTGGTGCAGGTGCCAGCTGTGCAACATGGCTATACAAGGAAGTAGTCATCTAGCAGCTGTATACACGTACCTGTGATATATGACCCTGTGTGTGCCCGCATGTGGCGTGTCAACCTCTAGATCAATGGGTTATGGCCCATGCACACACACTGCCCTCCTCATAGCCCTACTATGACAAGCCTGCTAAGGTCATCCACTGTGAAATACACCTTTGGGAGAGTTGCAGCCCAGTAACCTCCATGGTGTGTCCCATAACCTTATACTGCTGTAGTGTGATAAAATAGGTAGGTATGAGTTCAAATCCCAGACATGGCAACTGTGTGTGTTTGTGTGTCTGTCTGTGTAGAAAGTAATGCTTTTTAGGGTAGTCACGCTCCCTACAATTCAAATGCTCAACTTTGGCAATGCTGCTGATGTCATCCACCTAGAAATACATCTCTGGGAAGGAGGTAGCCCAGTAATCTTCATAGTGCGTACAGTAGCAGTGTATTGCTGTAGTCTGATATAGAACCCTGGTAGGGTTCTATTCCCACCCATGGCAGTTCTGGATCTTTTGTGTGTGTTTCAATGCCTGTGTAGGAAGCAATGCATTTTAAGCTAGTTACACTCAGTACCTTTCAAATGCCCTACTTTGGCAATGCTGCTGATGTAATTCATTGTGAAATACATCTTTGAGGAAGGAGTTCTCTAGCAATCCCTGTGGTGCGTACTATAACAGCTCCCTGCTGCAGTGTCATATATACCTCTGTTAGGGGTTCTATATCCTCACATGTCAGTTTTGGATGTTTTCTGTATGTTTGAATGTCTGTGTAGGGAGCAATGCAATTTAGGCTAGCCACATTCAGTACATTGCAAATGCCTTACTTTGGCAATCCTGCTGATGTCATTCATTGTGAAATACACCTTTGAGGAAGGAGTTCTCCACTAATCCCTGTGGTGTGTCCTATAACAGACCCATGCTGTAGTGTGATATAGACCTCTTTTAGGGGTTCTATACCCACACATGTTGGTTGTGGATGTTTTGTGTGTGTGTGTCACTGTTTGTGTAGGGAGCAATGCATTTTAGCCTAGCCACACTCACTACAATTTGAATGTCCTACTTGGCCAATCCTGCTGATGTCATCCAATGTGATATACACCTTTGGGGAAGGAGTACTCCAGTAGTTAGGTAGGGGTTCTACTCCCAGACAGGTGTGTGTGTGTGTGTGTGTGTGTGTGTGTGTGTGTGTGTGTGTGTGTGTGTGTGTGGGTGTGTGCGCATGTGGGTGTGTGTTTGTGTGTGTATCACAATGTCCACCATACAGGGATAACAGATGTGAAATTGCCAGGATGCTGGGGTGCAAATCCATACCCATATGTGACATCAAGGCAGGCAATCACAGTTAGCAACCTAGGCAACAGTCAATATGTGGGTAGTACACTGCATATTGGCCACTGATAGTAACTATGGAGTGATTGCAGTGGGCTACAGAGGGCATGGCACCCTGTCCATCTGTCCAATAGGCACATACATGAAGACAGTGCACCTTCCCCATGTTCCCCACTGGACACCTGCAACACTTGTGGTGCCATCACATGCGACCCACAAAGGATACACCATGTCTGAAAACATGCCCTGTATGGACATATGCCACTGACACCAGGGAATGCTGTTAGCATGCTGTCAATGTAGGTGCAGGGTAAACCTGCTGTCCATTACCAGTTCCCACCACAGGTGGTCAAACTGGCACATCTGATGATAATCTGTGTACACATCATGGGCAAGACACCACAGGTACAGTTCCACATGTCACTGTACTTGCGTGTGGGAGGTGTGCACATCCCAGATACTGTCTATGTTATGGACTAAGGGACACATACATGACAAGCGATGCACAGCATTGGCCACACATAATAGTCACCCAGGTGACTGGATGGGGGATACAATACCCACCTGTGTGGGCAAATGTAGAAACTACAGCCCTGAGCCACAATGCTGACCATTGTCATGTGGCCTGATGCCAAGGCATACCCCTCACCTAGCCTTGTATAGCCATCTGGCACAGTTGACCACCACATACCTGTGCAGAAATATACCCATGCATGTCAGTACTGGCACCCTGTGTGCTTGTGTGTGTGTTGTATGATGCGTATGATCACATCCACACACACTACAACCCCCATTGGCAGCTGAAGCATGCTGTCTGATGTCAGACACCTCCCCATACCCTTTGTCCATATCACCTCTGTATGACCCCTGTAGTGCATGTGATACCTGCACAGTAATGTGTTGTGGCAATCTTACTAGTGATGGGTTGTATTCCTGACCCTGCCATTGTGTCAATGTGTGTGTGTGTCTGTGAGAATGTGGCTGTGTTGATGCTGGCACCTGTTCATGCAGACAGGCACGTGTACTACACCTACCGTATAGCTACCATATTCCCATTGCAGATGTCACTCACCATCACATATACGTTCTGAGGGCTACACAACATGTAACCTATGTGGCACATCCAGTAACTGCATAGAAATAGTTGTCAGGGGTTTAATACCATGTGCTGGTAGGTGCATGACACAGATATGCTTAAGTTTTACTCTCCCACCCCTCCCTGACTTGTCTTTGCCTCTGTCTGCCTCTCTCACTCCCTTTCTGGTGGATGTGGAGACCTACACCTGCTTTGCTTAGGCAGCAGCATGTCTATTTTAAGTGATGCTCATGATCAGCTGATGGCTTCTGCATGAATTGCAGCCCTCCACTAGCTGATTGCATGTGGAACAGCTGTGGTAACATTCCCATAGCCAATTGCATGGAAACACACTCCAATATCTAGGAACATCATGTTGTTGTTGGCTCTTTTCATTCACTGTGAGCAGGAACTAGATCCATTGTTTGGCAAACAACATCTCAGATGGACTGGGGATTTACCTCTAACAACAGGCACTGTGGAAACAGGGCAACATGCAGGAGGGGGATGTGCCTTACCTGACTACAGACTGCAAGTGCTGCTATACTGCACTTGGAGTAATGTTGGTTTAACAGTGTGTGTGTGGATATGGCTATCCTACATGTTTTAATACCTGCCATGTCAGTTCTATGTTTATGAGGAATTCCCATATGTAGGGTCATCTGCAGACTAGGTAGTGTATTGTGCCTTTGGTTTCATGTGTTACCCACAGAGCATCTATCTGTGAACTGCAGAAGGTAGTGTGAGGATTGCAGTCTGTAGATGGTGAAAGCCGTTACTGACTTCATATCCCTCATAGGACATATGTTGCAACAAACCCTGTTACAACAGTAAATGTATGAGGTTATCACAGCAACATGTCAATATTGGCCCTGTGTATGTGCTTCCAACCACAACTCTGCCAACCTTTGTACATATGTCATGCATTAAGAGGTGCATATGTGCTGTACACCATTAGTGTCATCATGTCTGATAACAAGCCAGTGAGATAGACTGCTACACATGCTATGTACAGTAGGGGTTATATTTGATGACATAACCTGGACATTCTGTGATTGTTTGTACAGTACTGAGGTCTTTGTACTTATGGTGTATGTCAACAGTGTGTGTATTGTTAATATGTACTTTAGCCTGTGTACAGACTGTGATAGATGTCATTGTTCTAGGTCCCATCCTATCTGATGTTACATGCTGCCACTGTATGTTCCCGTATTGGCTTACATGTTTGTAGGGCCATACACACACATGTCCCATACCACAGTCAGCCATCAGACCAAACTGTGTAGCAGCCCAATATATGTAGGGTTAGTCTGTGAGTGGCACATATGAGGATGGTGTTGAACAGACAGTCCATATACTGTCATATTATGCTAGCTTACCATATGTGACTGTGGTTGTGTTCACATTGGTTGTGGTTATGCACTTTCACACATGTGTATCTTACCCTGTGCTGTGACATGCCTGTAGAGCCTGCTATATATGCAGGTACATGTGCATTACCCCATAGGAGATATAGACCAGTGTTGGGCCAGTCTGCCTGTAGCCTGCACAGTGCATTGTTACATGCCTAGCAGCTTAGTGTACTTACCCTGTGAGATTTCATGTGCAGATACTTGCCAGATGTACTGCTACCGGACCTCCCTTAACAGTCATGTATGTCAGACAGAGCAGTGGGATGCTGTACAGACATATGTCAATATCTAGTGGGTAGTATGTGGCCATGGCACCCCCTGTACCAGCAGTTATTATGTGTCAGGCCAGACAGAGCTGTGGCAATGCATAACCTATGGTGGCATATGTATACCAGTCATTATGTGTTATACCCATCTACATGGCTGTTAACATCCATATTGTCAGGCATGGTACACATGTTATGCACTAAGGAGTTCAGTGTATACCTCTGGACTGTACAGAGTGTGTCAGAATGTCCACATATATTAGCCAGTATCTCTGCTGCAGTCCACAGGGGCATTATGTGATAGCAGTGGTACTTTACTATGATGTCTTTAGGATGTCTGTCAGTAGCCAGTGGCACACATGTGAAAAGCAGATACAACCTCCCACACACACCATGTCTGTGAAGGCAATCCCAATTGCAGTAGCAATAGTCTACTATTATACCTGCTATACATACCAACATCCTCTTGCACTACAATATTGGCACTATAGGGGCTGAGGTAGGGCTACAACCCATGTTCAGGACATATGGTGAATATATATATACAAATGATTATCTAGATATCTATATAGATAATTACACATGTACATATCGGCATATATAGATGGGTGTATATATGTACATAGATACGCATATACACACCCAGATATATACATATACAGATCATTATATGTCTACACATATACAGATAGTGATACATATGCACATATATGTTAACCATGCTACCATTCCTGCCAGCAGCCCACTGCTGTTGTATCCACCACACATACAGTGGGGCTGGGGCCATATATGTGTGGACTTCACCTAACCAATACATGTGTCCCCATATGCACTCCACAGGCCAGTGTATGTAACAGTGGTATATGGCCCTGTAGTATTGAGTCTGGGGGGGATGCACCATACATAATTTAGGCTGTTACAAAATGTGGGGGTATCAGGGGTGGGCTGCCATAAGGTATTTGGATGTACAGTACCATACATTTCACCTATTTTGACATTATTAACATAAAGTGGGTTACTGCAGACCTACTGCCGCCTGCCATACAGACTGTTCTGTTTGCTGGTGTGCCTGTGATGTTGTCAGTTATGCCATGCTATGTATCAGTTACATCCCATTTGGCCAACTGAAGTCTGTACCACCTAGTGATTGTGTACAGAGTGTAGATAGGGGCTGCTGGACTCTATACCTGCATCACTTTCTGCTGATTGTGTGGAATCCTGTGGCCCATCTGTCATTACTATTGTATGATTTGAAGGGCTTGGCCTGGACAACAACAGTTGTGGACCTTTCCAGACTACTGTATTAGTATACCTGTTTCAGAGTTGCATTACTCTGCTTATATGAATGTCAGTGTCTGAACAGCTATATGACATGGCATATACATTTGTAACAGTATACAGATAAAGGTATTGCATTTCTGCAAACCTGTGTGTGGTGTTTTATCCTATGACCTCTCTGTGGGTATATGTTGCAGGCAACATATGTCATTTGTATGGGTGGCTCATCAAGTGTCCAGTTGTTAAGGTGTTAACTGTAGGCATAGTGGCTGTTCCATATTGTGTGCACCTGCTACATGAGTATCTTACTATACATATCTGTGTGTGTGTATGTGTAGTCACATGTATATCCATATATATATATATATATATATATATATATATATATATATATATATACATACATATATATATATCTGCAGCTGCATATATGGGTCTGTGTATATGTATCCTGGGGAGGTTGCTAGCTTCCACATTTTACATTTCCTATGGGAGCCAGACTATACTGCATGATATGTTACCAGTACTAGCCTGACATCATACACGTACTGTTAACATCTTCTGCCCATGATGTATCAGGACCTGGTTATGGGATCTGCAACACTTAGTAGTGTATTGCGGGCAAACGTGTTTGTCTGTGGGGGGGGTGGGTATACCTATTCGTACAAGACGTATATTGTTTGGGGCCTCCCGACCCCATTAATGGTGCATGTGGACATTTATGATTTAGTTAATCTCCCATTGATATCTACACATGTATGTCCATATATACCTATATGGATATATATATATATATATATATATATATATATATATATATATATATATATATATATATATATATATATATCTCTGCTTACATATATATAACTATCTTCGTATATACCTATATAGATATATATCTGCTTACATATATGTAACTTGCTGTGTATATGTAGACATTATAGGTGTAGACATATATATGTGTCGATGTAGGCATTTGCATGTATATATGTTCATATATATTTATATATATATATATATATATATATGTATATATTTCTAAATATATATATATATATATATATAGATAGATAGATATCTATATCTATATATCTATATATATATATATATATATATATATATATATATATATAGATAGAGAGATAGAGATTCTTCATTTGTTTAGATATTAATATATTTACACTCACATACATCTAGATGTTGGTATACATTCTCTGTACTGTTGCATGACAGGGCTGGATGATATGTTTCTGAAAACGTCAGATTTATGTATATTTAGCATAGCTTAGTGGTAAATCACTTTGTCTATGATGTGCAGGGTCCTGGGTCTGAGCCTTGCAGAGGCTGTTGATTTTGTTGCTGGGAAGAACACAGGCCGCTGGATACAGAGTGATCAAGGCACTTTTGAGCACTTGTAAGCGGGTTTGCGTGATGGTAAGCATTGCTAACTTGCCGTTACATCTGATTACAGAGTGTGAGCTTCAGAATTGCTTAGCCAGTGTAGGCATTGCTTATCCTGGTGCAAATGCACTTAAACCCACTTACTAGTGCTTAAATATGCTTACTACTGCTTATTTGTGCTTAAACCTGCTTACTAGTGCCTTATTCATTATGACACTGACACTTCACAGGTGCATTTTCTGCAGTACTCCAATTCATAAATATATGTTATTTAGTATATTTTGCAACAAAACTATTGGTCATAACATGCTTTGCCATAGAAAATGGAATGTGCTGCAGTGGGAATCGAAGTGTGAATGCCTGCTTATAAGGCAACTTCTCTGCCCACTACACTATTGCTATGCTGCTTAATTTGCATATATCTTTCTTGTTATCCTCTTCAGCCTTTTAAGCTGCTTTAACCGTAGATAAGTGATGGGCACACCTGCACACCTACGGTTAGCTTTAATCGGATTTTTAAAAAAAATAAAAGTGTTTCTTCATTTTATTTATATGTACTGTTGCTGTTGTACACATGGGGGACTGTTGGTGGGGATATGCGGACACCTATGAGCGGTCTCACTCATTCCTTACCACTTTCTGCTGTTCTACATTGTACGGGCATGTTTATTCTGAGAGCTGTGCTCTCAGACATGCCTCCTGCTCTCTTACACACTCAGTGTAAGCCTAGGAGCTCGGGCAGCACGCCTTATTGATATGCATGGTGTGCTGCCATCCTGCTCCTAAACGGGCGCTTCCATGCAGGACTAAGCTAGTCCTGCACGGAAGTTTAGTAAATCCAGGGGAAGGTATGTAACAGAGCAGTTTCTTGAAACAATGGGTCAGCTATTTGCAAATGATACAATATCAATAGAAAATCAATAGAAAATCAGCTAAAAAGGAGTTTACAGAATACAGCAATGTTTACAAGATGCTCAGTAGAGAGACAGTATCTGACAGTTGATGGCACAGCAACAATGTAGAGTAGATAAGTGAATGTCATAGTTGTTAGAGATTGGCTAGGAGTTATAGTTACAAGTTGGGTTATTAAGTAGATATTATTTTAGGGCTCCTCTGAATTCATAATAAACTTTAGTTTATTAGACTTTGACATCATGTGCCACCAACTGCTAAACTCTTTTTAGCATATATTTTGACAGTTGGGCTTAGCTTGTAGAGCTCAGGGTTCAATTGAATTTTTATCATCTAACTGTTGGCATGACTGAATTTGTCTCTCATGCTGGAAATGCATCTATAGAAATTACAATGTCATGACCTAAGAAAAGGTTCCCTAAAGATCAGTGTGCACACTTGTAGCACAATAGCATTTGACACTGTCTTGTTTTTCCATTATCTATTCCTGTGGTATAAGAATTATTTTCATAAGTTACTCAGTGAAGCCTATATGTTCTTCCAACTAGGAAAGTATAAAATCCCATGAATATCTACCTTACAAAAGTAGTCCTTGCTTAGTTGGGTAAAAAAACACAGATTCAGCAAACTCTGCACAGAGTGCAGGAATAGTGCAAGAGCTTCTGCAAGCAATATGACTGACGACCGATCCAGGAATGAGTTCCCGGGACGTGCACGAGTGCTCCTACACTATTACTGCACGGGCACCACTGCCATATGCTAATTACCCCATTTGCTGGTGAAAACCATGCAAATGAGGTGAATTAGAGATCCAGGAAGCAGGCAGGTGTCTGTGCAGGAATAGTGTAACCTGCAGGAATGTATTTGGTTACAAACTGAATACTTTTCTGAAAACTACAAAATGGAGGCATGACAGCTCCAAAGAAAGCATGTATTCAATGTAGTAGGCATGCCAATGGCCAAATATATGGCCATTGGCATGAGAAATAGTTGCAAAATTATAAAATATTTCGGACGTTTAAACCTAGGGCAGCGGTGTGCAAATGGGATCAGCCCAAAAATAAGAAAAAAGTTGGAAATAAGCTTTTAAACACAAATCAGCATTTTGCCATGATAGTCGATGGCATGCATAAGACAACAATACCAGGGAATAGAGTTGCTAAGAGGGAAGGCTCAGTGTCAGTGTGGTAACTATGAATTAGCATTCTGTTTTATGCAAATGAGGGGACTGATACTGAATCACAGATTTCCTCGCAGTGTTAGCTTGCACCCACCCGTGTAGGTGCAGCAACACCATGGTATTATTATAAGAAGTAGATCACCTCATAAGGAGGAGTGCCATGCATGCTGCAAGCTTATTGGAGTTCTGTGGCCCGTGTTTGCCCTTAGCTAAGCACAGCTAAGGAAGGGGGTGTGTCTAAGGCTGCCTAGAAGTGTTTACATTGCCTAAATAGGTGTGTATGCCACGAACAGGGTTTTAAACAAAACAAAAAAAACCCCACCAGGAAATAGCAGCTCTGTTCACATGTGAGCACTGGGTATGTGCGCTGCACCTCGAAGCTTAAACGAGAAGGCAATGGGAAGGGAAAACAGCAGTAGGAAGGCAATCAAGAACTAGCATAGCTGGCAGGTGAAATGTATCAGAATCAGCCAATTACACATGGAACAGCCTAGCACACTACTATAAACTATGCAAACACCCTCCAATCTGTTTTTTCCCACAAACTCTACACCACCGGTGCACACAGATGGGGACATTTTACCTGACAAAACTAACAAAATGTTAGGGGCTGCTGTTGCTCTCATACATTAATATGTGCAAGAGGCTGAGGGTGGTGAGCATATGAATGCTGCCGATCAACCCACAGTGAGGAGACAGAGAAGAGTGTACAAACCCAGGGTAACCTACCAGGGGCTACATGAGCTGGAGATAGTGGAGCGCTATAGGATGGACAGCGACATTCTACATCAAATTGTTGAGCTGTGCTGGCCACTCCTCACACACAGAATCAACAGAGGGGAACCCATCCCAAGGGATACCAAGGTATGTGTAGACTGAAGAATACTAGCCACAGGTACCTTCCAAACAGTAATTAGAGATATCATGGGGATCTCACAGGCATCAGGATCCAGGATACTCCACCAGTTCCTGGATGCCATGTCAGCACATGCCGGTGAGCACATATATTTCCTCAACACCTCTGAGACATTGACCAGAAATATGCGTCTCTTCCACCAAAGAGCAGAATACCCTGAGGTAGTGGGTGCAATAGACTGCACACACATACACATCAAAGCACCACCCGGTGAGCGGGGTAGGGTCTACAAACACCGCAAGGGCTTCCCCTCCGTCAACTCCCAGGTTGTGTGCGATGCCCAGGGCATTATCTTGAATGTGTGTGCTGGCAGCCCTGGAAGCTATCACTACTCCCACATCTGGCATATGACACAGCTGTACCAGTCATTTGCCAGTGGGGACATCCCATATGGCCACCTATTGGGGGATGTTGGTTACGCACTGGAGCCATGGCTGATGACACCCATCAGAAATGCACACACACCCAAACAAGAACTTCATAATGAGGCACATGAACAAACCAGAAAAATAATAGGGCGTGTGTTTGGGATGCTCAAGTCACGGTTCCACTGTCTGGACATATCTGGTGGAGCCTTGCAGTACTCTCCAGCTACATGTGTACAAATGTTCATAGTATGTGTCATGCTACACAATATGATCCTGCAGAAACAGCTTCAGCAGGAACAGCACAGGGCAAGGCCACACAGCCCCCCACCATTGCCAAGGCCATCACAGGCACAGAGGGACTCTGAGGAGGAACAACCTGAGCCTGCCCATGCAGGCAGAAGAAAGCATGGCTAGTATGCCCAGGCTTTAGCAAAAAGGCAACGCATAGCACATACACTGACATGGTAGGGACCCAGGGAATGAAACCTCTCTCTGACTCAGACATACAGTAAAAGGGATGCCAAACTTGACACTACTTGTGCTTTACCATGTATAGGGAGTGTACTATGTGCATCTGACATAGTCAGCCCTCCAGCACCGTCCTCAATACTGGCACAGCCACAGGTAAATCACTATTCCTATCAATTGCTTAATGGAGAAGTATGTTCTGATAGTTGTATCTATGGTATGGACGTGAGCATGCAAGGGAATCGGGTGGCTGAATGGGATGGCAGCAGATAGTGGACATCTATATGGGCAGCATGAAATCCATAACAAATATTGGTGTCAACATACTAGGCAGTACTTGACAAGGTGACAAATCCCACTGCAGTACATGCGGTGGCCCAAATGTGTGTCCATAGGACACACACATGCATGTCAGTGAGGCTCACAAACCCAACACCACCATCAGCCAGCAGGACAGGTGTAGATGACATAAAGAAAGGCTGGGCTAAGGCCTCTAATTGATAGCAGTGGTGAACAGCCCCCCTCCAGACCTACACAGACAGACTACGACAGGTCTGGCAGTTGTATGTTTGTTCTGAAGGGTAAGAACTCTGAAACTGAAATGTAGGTCAATGAAACCTAAGATCTGTACTCTATTGATATGCCTCCAGCCTGCATGATAGGGCAGAATACAAAATGAAATGGAAGCCAACAGAGTACCTGAAATACCAGTACAATCATAGCAAATGTTTAAAGTCGTCATGTGTGCCCCCAATCCTATGTAGAAGTGCAGTAACATGTACGTGTGGGTTTAATAACAGTGGAGCATAGATTACCTGAGCTGGCCCAGTTTACAGGATGGATTTTTGCATGAGTACAATATGCAGGAGTCCATGTGTTAGGTTGCTGTGTGCTCAATATTGTCTGGAAGTGGTCAGCATGTAGGCATGGAGGGTTGTGTCTCGGTGGTCTATGGCCAGTACTGTTGATGACAGGGCCATGTTCTGACAACTGCAGTGTCAACCGCAATGCTTCTCAGCAATACCCATGTCAGCAGTTGTCCATACTCACTGTCCAGATGTCAATATTTGTCACTGTCTGAAAGAAGGACATGCCATGAATGTGGGCCCAGCCATACACACAGTACAGAGGTGGAAGTACCCTAGACAGAGTACATAAAATGTAACTGCCAACTTCACACACCTTTGGAATTGTACATACAGGTTAGCAGCACATTAGTTGTCTGTGTAATATGGAATACTGATGTAGTCTGGTCAATCACTGGCAGACCACAAAAGGCACAGTTATGAAGTAATGAGAGACTGCCTATGTCCCCGCACAAGGCAGCCTAAGGGGGATGTCCCACGTATATCTGTGAGTCAGCTGCAAGAAGCTTCCATATCACACATGCACTCAGCTCACCCCATCATCAGCCACAGGTTTATCACAGGTCATATCTTTGCTGTTGGGAATAAGTACAGTATGACTCCCCCACTTCTGTATGAGAATACTGACAGAATGCATCATGCTCAAGAAGTGTCCCATGCAGTTGTGTCCCTAGCTGTAAGCAGTACCCTACCAGCATCCAGACTAATGGATTAATATGGACAGGAACTATTGCCATTAACACCTCGCACACTTACCCTGTCACCCCAGGGGAATCCAGTGGCTCACAGTCTGGGAATGTAGGAGTGACAGAATGCACTGGCTTCTACAGATGGCCCACATCACTACCAAATGGATTACAGTCCTCTGTCAAAGGCCTGTGCCTCACCCATAGTGCCAATTTATGTTATCTCGTGGCATCCTAACTAACATAACACAGTCAAAAGAACACAAATGCAAGGCCATATTGACAAATCCCAGTAGCATGCCCACCATGTCCTACTGCATGAACTGTGGACCAACCCCAAAATACTGTTGGGATGAAGGGACAACTATAGGGATAATTCTCAGATATCATTTGCATAATGTTAGGAAGAGGATAGAATAACAGAGCGGGGGGTGTAGAAGCATGGACGTCATGGAATGTGTGAAGTCTGAAACTCTGATACTATCCCTAACTACAAACCCAGTAATGAGTGGCTACAAAACTGCTCATAAACCACAATGTGAAGGGGAAATAAGTAGATATATGAGCCCTGCCTCTGGGTAACCTGGGTGAATCTGTACAGCTGAGAGGTATGGCCACAGCATTATATATCCTTTCTGTTATGTTGAAATATGTACAAGAAGAGAATCCTCAGCCACCACAGTACCAAGGCGCTGGACCATTTACACAGACCCATCAGCAGGTGTCTGCAGCTACCCCTTCAGAATGGCGTGAGTGTGCAAGAATATGTAGGCTGCAGACCACAATACTAGACACAGCTTCATTCATCTTGTATTTCCCAGGAAATAATTGTCAGCAAATAAGTATACCTGTCAGTAGCTGATGACATAATACATCACAGTGTAAAACAGTACTAATGTCTGAATATCTCTGCTAACACCAACCATGTAACACAAGCACAGACACAATAGTTACAGTATCCCACTATCTGTCTCCCATTGTGACTCCATATTGTCAACCTATCTACAGATATTCTGTAGAAACAGGTTGCTAGCTGTAGGTGTAGAACACCAAACCCTGGACTGGAGTACAACCTACCTGTAATGGATTCACACACTCAATACAGAAGGTCATACTGGACATGCTCCTACATTTAGAGAAATGAAGCCCATTTCTGACAACACAGTGGACTATACATATCTGTCAATAACAGATGTCTGTGCACACACACCACATTGTACACCATTCATGCTTTGCACACACCTTGGATAGGAATACTCACACATATCCCAGGCTAACACACTATAATATGTCAAACATACACACACAGATGTAGGGAAGAAGGAGAGACAGTGACAGAGAGATTTCCATCATGAGACCTGTCCCACTCACCACACATCCAATTGGCTGATATCACATAATGTGCTGGTGTCAATCACTGTAGACATTGTTTTTGGTAGCCATCAGCCCTATAGTGTCTGTGGTGCTTGTGATAACTGTGTGACATGATAGTACAAATCAGTATTCATCTGGCATTTGTATACCCAGTCCTGTCAAATGTAAAGTTTTGTGTGACTAAGTGTGTATGTGTGTTTCCAGAGGAATGGTTTATGGCCCATTTACACACACTGCACTTTCCATTGCCCATGTTAGCACTTCTGTTGATGTCAGTCATCTTGAAATAACCCTCGGGCCAAGCCTCAGCCCTATAAGCAGTGTGGCATGTGTGATACATGTATAATACTGTGGTATAGAAAACTAGTTAGGTAGGAGTTCTAATCCAAGACATGGCAACTGTGTGTGTGTGTGTGTGTGTGTGTGTGTGTGTGTGTGTGTGTGTGTGTGTGTGTGTGTGTGTGTGTGTGTGTGGAGATGAATGATTTTGAGGCCATTCACAGTCACTACACCTCCCACTACCCTACTTTAGCATGCCTGCTGAGGTAGGTCACCTTGAAGTAACCCTTTGGACAAGTACCAGCCCCATAAGCCCTTGGTGCGTGTGATAACTGCATAATACTATAGTGCAGCATACTATTTAGGTAGGAATTCTAATCCCAGACATGGCAACTGTGAAACTGTGTGTGTTTGTGCGAGAGAGTGTGTGTGTGTCTTTGATGATACCTGATTTTATGGACATTGGCACTTACTACTCTCCCCTTATCCCTCCTTTAGCACTGCTGCTGCTGATGTTAGTCACCTTCAAAGATACCTGTGGAGAGCTCTCCAATGTATAAGCTCTGTGGCTCTTGTGATAACTGTGTAATACTGTAGTGTAGAATACTAGTTAGGTAGGAGTTCTAATACCAGACATAGCAACTATGGAACTGTGTGTGTTTGTGTGAGAGAGTGTGTGTTTGTGTCTTTGATGATACCTGATTTTATGGACATTGATACTCACTACTCTCCCCTTACCTCTAGCATGGCTGCTGATGTTAATCACCTTCAAGGATACCTGTGGAGAGCTCTCCAACATATAAGCTCTGTGATGCTTGCGATGACTGCGTAATACTATAAGGTAGCATACTAGGTAGGTAGGAGTTCTAATCCCAGACAAGGCAACTGAAAAACTGCGTGTGTTTGTGTGCGAGAGTGTGTGTTTCTTTGATGAAACCTGATTTTATGGACATTGACACTTACTACTCTCCTCTTACCCCTCCTTTAGCACTGCTGCCGATGTTAGTCACCTTCAAAGCTACCTTGTCACAGCTGTCCAACATGTAAGCTCCATGGCGCATGCCATAAATGCAGAACAATGTAGTAGCAATAACTACATAGGCATGGGTTTGAATCTCATCCATGGCAAGTGTTTGTGTGTGTACATATGTATGTCTATACCTCAAAGATTTTGGCCCCATTTACACCCAGTACACATCTCAGAGCCTGACTTTAGCAGTCCTGCAGATATCATCCACCTTAGAAGTACCTGTTGCCAACTGTAAACCATGTAAAGTCAGTGGTGCATGTGGTAAATGCATAACATAAAGGTCTGTAAAGATTGCTAGATAGAGGTTTGAACCTCACCCCTGGCAAATGTAAATGTGTGTGTAGGGTGAAATTATTTTTGGGATCTCTCACCCACTACATAACCCAATGCCAGTATTTACAAGGGCTGGTGATGTTCCTCACCTTAGAAGTACCTGGCACATGCGATAAATGCGGTACACTATAGTAGCAATACTTAGCTAGGTAAGGGATTGAACCTCAGTACTGGTAAGTGTGTGTGTGTGTGTGTGTGTGTGTGTGTGTGTGTGTGTGTGTGTGTGTGTGTGTGTGTGTGTGTGTGTGTGATCAGTATTCTAGGTAGATGTTGCTGTGATTGTGTAATAACAGGATCCATTGTGGGGGGTTGCTAAATTATTATATTGAGGACCTAATATATGTCACAATGTCCACCTTACAAGGACAACAGATCTCAAACTCTGGAGAGATTGGTGTAGACAATCCATAGCCCTACATGTGATAATATGGGTTGGTGAACAATATAGGCAACCCTTCTATTACTCAGAAGACACTCTCCACCCACGTCTCACACACAAACACACTTGGCTAGGCAACAACCACTATATTGGTAGTTCCCTGCATATTGCCTCACAGATAGTAACCATGGTGTGATTGCAGTGGACTACATGCCTGTTGACCACAACAGTGTCACTGACATCAGAAAGCACTTTGATGTGTTGCATCTCCTGACTTTGTGTTATCCAGCAATTAAAAGGACATGGCACCCTGTTCCATCCCCTCAATAGGCAAATACATGTCTACAGTGGCCCTTTTGCTATGTTCCCTACTGGACACCTGCAACAACTGTAGAGTCTGCAAATGTAACCCACAAAGGGAATACATGCCTTACTCACATACCCTGTATGGACAGACACCACTAACTCCACTGAATACCTGTATCATGCTGTCAATGTTGGTTCAAGCACGACTTCAGTTGCATAGCCAGGTCTCACCAAATGATGACAGGAATGCTACATCAGAAGATAATAATCTGTCCACACAACATGCCCCAGAGACCTCAAGAACACTTCCACACTTCATGCGTGTGGGACATGTGCACAACCCAGACACTGTCCATGTTATGGAATATAGATCACATACATGGGAAGCAATGCACATCACTGGCCACCCACAATAGTAACCCAGATGAGTGGACGGTGAATTCAGTACCCACCCCTGGGGACCATTCCAGGGACTACACCCCTGAGCCACACTGGGGACTACTGTCATGTGGTCTGATGCCAAGGTATTCCTTTGGCCTAGTCATGGACAGCCTTCAGGCCCATTCACCTACTACACACATGTGAAGCAATGGACCTATGGATCTCAGTACTGGCAAGTGTGTGTGTGTGTGTGTGTGTGTGTGTGTGTGTGTGTGTGTGTGTGTGTGTGTATGTGGAGATGAGTGATTTTGAAGCCATTCACACTCACTACACCTTCCATTGCTCTACTTTAGCATGCTTGCTGATGTCAGTCACCTTGACACAACCCTTTGGCCATGTTTCAGCCCTATAAGCTCTGTGGCACTTGCAATAACTGTGTAATACTGTAGTGTAGTAAACTAGTTAGCTAGGAGTTCTAATCTTGATCTGGCCAACTGTGATAATGTGTGTGTTGTTGTGAGAGAGAGTGTGCATGTGTCTTTGTTGACACCTAATTTTGTGGACAATTCACACTTACTATACTTCCCTTACCCCTCATTTAACACTGCTGCTGATGTCATTCACCTTCAAAGATACCTTTGGACAGTTCTCCAACATGTAAGCTCCATGGCATGTGCAATAACTGCATAACACTGTAATAGCAATACATAGTCAGGTAGGGGGTTGAAACTCAGAAATGGTAAGTGTGTGTTCAGGTGTGTCATCAGTGTCCAATGTGGGTAGTGGGGTGATTGTGTAATGACAGGATCCATTGCAGTGTGGGTTCTGCTACATCATTATATCGAGGACCTATATGTCCTAACATCCACATTACAAGGCCAACAGTTTTCAAACTCTGTAAGAAGTTGTAGACAATCCACAGCCATAAATTTGTACAGCCATGTGCAGTTACTATGTGACAGTATGGATTAGTAAATAATATAGGCAACTGTTATAACACACAGATACCTCTATCCACCCACGGATCATGCACAAACATGCTTGGCTTTTACTCCCTTCCTTTCTTACTTTCTCTCTGTCTCTCTCCCTCTCTCTCTCTCTCACCCTTTCTGGTGGATGTGGAAAAGTACATCTGTTTTGCATAGGCAGCAGCTTGACTTTTGTATGTAATGCTCATGATCAGCTGATGGCCTGTGCAAAAATTGGAGTCCCCCACTTGCTAATTGCATGTGGAACAACTGTGGTATCATTCCTGTAGCCAACTGCATGAAAACACACTCCTATAACTAAGCACTTCATGTGGGTGTTGGCCCTTTCCTTCACTGTGAGCAGGACTTCTTGTGGGTGTCTGACAAACAGCATCAAAGAGGGTATTTGGGAATACCTCTTACAACATACACTGTGGAGACTGGCCAGCAAATAAGAGGGTGATGTTGCAGACATGGGGACAGAATGTAAGTATTGCTGCTCTACATTTGAAGTATTGTTGGTTTAAATGGGTTTGTGTGGATATGGCTGTTCTATATGATTTAAAGTATGGCATGACAGAGTTATGTGGTTGAGGAAACTCTCACAGACTGGCCAGAGTTTCGAGTGTTAGATGTAGTGTGTTACTCACACATTTCCTATCTTTAGAAATGCAGTAGCATACTCTGATAATTGCAGTCAGTACATGGTTACATCCATGTGTGTTACTGACTTCATATCCCTCAAAAGAGATATGTTACAACAAACCCTGTTACACCAGGAATTTTCTCAGTTTGTCACAGAAATATGTCAATATTGGCCCTGTGTTTGTGCCTATGTCCTCCAAGTCTGTCACTCTTTGTAAATACGACATGCAGTAAGAGGTGCATATGTACAGTACATCATTTTTTACTGACATCATTCCTAATAACAAGCCAGTGATATATCAGACTGCTAAACATGTTATGTATAGTAGGCTTTATATCTGAGGACAAAACCTGGACATTATGTTGTAGTCTGTACAGTAGTTAGGTCTGTGTACGTATGGTGATTGTTGACAGAGTCAGTATTGTATAGCAGTGTATTGTGAATATGTTACTTGGCCTGTGTACAGACTGCGGCAGATGTCAGGGTTCTTGGTCCTGTTCTATCTGATGTTGCATGCTGCTCCAGTTTCTAGTACCCTATCAGTGTATATGCTTGTAGGACCAGATTGAGACATGCCCCATACCACAGTCAGGCATCAGTCAGGGTTAGTGTGTGAGTAGCAAGCATGAGGATGGTTTTGTTCACACAGTCCCTAAATTGTACTATTAATTAGGCTTACCATAATGTGACTGTGACTGTGTTGAGAATGGTTGTGGGTATGCACTTTCACACTGGTGTCTGTTACTCTGTGCTGTTACATGTCTGTAGTGCCTACTATATTTGCAAGTACATGTGTATTCCCCCATAGGAAACTTGGGTCAGTGTTTGTGGCAGTCTGCCTATAGTTTACACAGTGCTTTGTGACATACCTAGCAGCTCACTGTATTTACCTAGTGTGATGTTACGTCCAGATATTTGTCAGATGTACTGTTGCGTGGCCACCATATGTGTTGTGTATGTCTGAAAATGCAGTGATGCTGTGAAGATGTATGTCACTAACTAGTATGAAGTATATGGGCTTGAGACCTCTGCTCCTCTGATTAATATGTGTTAGGACAGATAGGATGGTGTGAATGCATCAACTGTGTGAGCTTATCTATTCCAGTATTTGTGTAATATCCCCATTTTCATGGTTGCAAACATCCCCGTTGTCAGGCTTGGTCTATACGTTTTGTACTAAGGAGTTCTGTGTATACCTCTGTACTGACCAGATTGTTTCAGACTGTCCACGTTTATTAGTCATATTTATGTTCTATTCCACAGGATCATTACTGTGATTTGTGTGGCACTTCACTATGAGGATTTTATGATGTCTGTCAGTAACTGATGGCGTACATGTCAATATTAGAAATGACTTCCTACACAGCATGTCTGTTGACACAACCCTGTTACTGTAGCAACATTCTACATTTATACCTGCAATACTTACATTACATTCCCCTGAACTAAGAGGTTGTGACTTATGGTGCTGAGGTATGACTCCACTACATTTTATGAGCATATGTTAAATATGCATGCATATATATATCTATATATCTATATATGCATATATATGTATATATATATATATATATATATATATATATATATATATATATATATATATATATATATATATATATATATATATATATACACATATATATATAAATATATATTATATATATATATATATATATATATATATATATATATATATAATTATGCACACACACACACACACACACACACACACACACACACACACACACACACACACACACACACACACACACACACACACACACACACACACACACACATATATATGTGCTTATGTACATGTATACATATATCTACATATGTATATATATATATATATATATATATATATATATATATATATATATATATATATACATATCCTTATGTGTAAACATGAGTACATGAGTATTGTATAAAACTTCCCAGATGTATCCCACCATATTTATCTGATATGTGTATATTTAGATAAATAAACATGACTGATTCAACATTATATTCAGTTACAAGTACTAAACAATTGTAGTAGTCAAAGCAGTTGTTCACTAATATTCACTATGTGTACTGAATGATATATCTGAAAAAAACAGCAGACATTTTCACAGCTTATGGCCTAATGGTTATGGTGTTTGCCTTACAAACACAAGGTGCAGGGTTCTATTCTCACAAGGGATAATTGGCTATGCTTAAAATGGCTCGCAAGGGCAGTTAGCTTAGTACTAATCTATGAACCTATGAGGATAACTGCTGTGACTATAGTGTACAGGGTCCTGGGTTCAAGACCTGCAAGGGCTGTTTATTCTGTTGCTAGGCAGAACAAGGACTATTGGATACAGAGTGGTTAAGGCAGTTTTGAGCAGCTTTAAGCAGGTTTGCGTAGGTTTACGCAATGATAAGCGGTGCTAATATACGGTTAAATGAAAAGGCGCTTACACTGTGTAGGCTTCACGTGCCAGTGTGCAAATTTGCTTAGCATTTACATTTAAGCAATGCGTATACCTGCTAAGCATTGCTCAGCCCTGGTAACCAGTGATCATATTCCAGTCTGATAAAATAACAGTGTAATGACATATTTAATAAGTGTATTTATTTCCATGCACATAACATGCTTCTATGTACTGTTATTACAGTAGCATGGGGTGTGAATATACTATATGGGACACCTGAGCATACATGGCTAGTACAACAATCTTTTTTCTTTGTATGTCTTTCATACATGGGCAGTATCCCAGGTTATATGCAGTCACATTTGCATGTATTGTATCATTATGTTACTACTTTTAACAGTGATTTTCCAAGTAAGAGTAGATTGCAGATTGCAGTACTGGAACCATACACCTCTGTATGGAAAGCTGGACTTTGAGTACTGACTATCATGTTCTTGGTGTGTGAGCTGTATGTTATTAAGTATCTCCTATTGGATATTGGTCTGATATGTGGATATTAACTGTATACTACTATGTGTTTAGGACATGTCATTGAGGGCCGCTGTCATGTAGTAATGGCATACCTATCAGTGTCAGATGTCTATCTGTCAAAACCTTCATCCTAATGCATAACCTGTTGGCTAGCTAATTTCTGTCTTTCCTCTGAACAGATGTGCAGATGTCAGTTATCCATCTTGGATGCTTACAGGCAATCTATGATTGACTGACACTGACATGTCTGCCCAGCTGTGTTATGAATGCCACAGCTAGGAAACCCCACCCTCTATGCACCCCATGTCATGGATACCTCCGACTACCACAGTCAACAGAACATGCTTTGGTATAGGTCTCTAACCCAGACACTGGCTATATGTAATATATGTTGCATATATGTCAATTGGAACACTTCACTAGCCCTCTGCAAGAGAAAACCAGATGATTGGATGTTGAAATTAACTGTCATCCTGGTGATCACTCAAGTGGCATCGGTTGATAGATGACCTGCTGACAAATGTCAGGTGGCATGATATCAGTGTACCCACATGCCCTACTCTTCTTATCTCTCCATGGACATTAGCCTAGTACACACCTAGGAACACCTGCACCTATGGACCCCAGTACTGACAAATGTTTCAGTGTGCATTAGTGAGAATAACAGTGTCTGTGTGTTTGTAAACTTGTACTTGACATAACTCTGAGGGCCTTCTCACGCACTAACCCCCCCCCCCCATTATCATACTTAGAAATGACTCCTGCTGTAAATGATGTTAAATGTACCTTGTTACACTCTTCAGTGTATGGGATACCTGGATCTTGCAGTACCAGCATAACACTGGTCTACAAATGGGTAGATAGGCATGGGATACCCTCTGAGTCCTGGCAAGTGTGTGTATGTTTGTGAGTGTGCTTATTTGTAGGAGACAGCATTCTGAGGCCACATTCTCCCAAATACAATAAACCTTGCCATATATTATAAGGGATAGTAATGTTGCTGACATTAAGAGAGCCATGACAAACCCTCACCCTA
Source organism: Protopterus annectens (assembly GCF_019279795.1). Taxonomy (NCBI): domain Eukaryota; kingdom Metazoa; phylum Chordata; order Ceratodontiformes; family Protopteridae; genus Protopterus; species Protopterus annectens. The sequence continues at coordinate 902,077,633 of NC_056729.1, forward strand.
CTAACCCTGTGGCATGTGCAATAAATGCATATCCCTGTAGTAGCACTGATTAGAAAGACAAGGGGTTGCATTGCAGTCCTAATCAATGTGTGACTGTGGGTATGTCAGAGCATTATCATGGGTTTCAGTGTACAATATCCAATGTGGGGTGTATGTGCTGGGTATACTGTCTTTACACCCTGGTACCCCCAGTACATGTCCCAAGGTTCACTGTATGAGGACTGCTGTCACCATCAACCATACAGGTAACTGACTACACTATCCAGCCAAATGTTGCATTTGCTGTGTGCAAAATCTCTGTAACAGAATGTACTCACTGACAAGGTAGTTAGCACTGCTAAACCCATGTCTGTCAAATGTGTCTATGACTGTATGTGTTTGTCAATGGGTATATGACAGTATGCCATACTATGTATTGTTCATTAACATGCAATTCATCCCCCATTATCATACTGTGCAAGGCCTGGTGATGTTCTTCTCTTAACAGGAAACTTGGACACACCTCATCCTAAAAGCTCTGTGGTGTGTGCAATTAAATACAAACATATTAATAGCAGTAAGTACCTAGGTAGGGGTCCTACACTCAGTGTTGCCAAGTAAGTGTGTGTGTATGTGAAGGGATCTTCTTCAGTTTGCAGAAAATATATGTCCCAGGAGATAATCTGTCTGAGAACTAACTGGCTAAAGGTAACATTTCAAAGAAATCATCTTATGGAAATACATTCAAGCAAAACTAGCAGTATATGTGTAAATGTTCTCTTCCCCACTGTACAGCTGTACAGCGATACAGGAGTTGGTATATGTACATGGGTGTGGTTGTTGTAGCCACAGCCACTCACATTGGGGTTATTGTTGTGGGTATCCCCCCACTTAGTGTGTCGTTATACTGTACAGTATATGGTAACAGGTTAAGTAGTTGTTAATCACACTATGTGTGGTTCTACACAACCCCACACCCTCCAAACTGGGGGCTGTGCCATCCACACCAGAACACTTATGTATACCAACTCCATGATTGCACTACATTGGTGAAGAGGACATATACCCTGCCAGTACCATTGTCAATGACATTAAACTGGCAAACTGATTATTTCCTGATGTGATTTTTTAGCAATTTGGTCTGGGTGGAATTACATAAGCCAAAATGAGTTCACTGCAAAATTAAGTACATCCATGTGAACAGTATTCTCTGTGTATTGCATCAACACCAAAGCCTGTGTGTGTGTGTGTTATTCATGGATATTTGGTATGTGCCACCCATTACACTTACAATTATCCACTGTAGAAGAGCTGCTTACATCAGTCACCATGCACTCACCTGTATACACCCCTCAAACCTATCAGCCATGTGGCACATGCAGGAACTGTTGGGATATGACAGTCAAAGTGTCAACATAGTGCTACACCCTTTGTAGGACAGGACAGCAGGCCAACATCCTGCTGATAAATAGACACCTAGAACACAAACAGAGTACATTATGGATACCACAACCGGTCAGTATTAATAACAGCTATAGTGCATCATGTTTGGACAGCTACACACCCTGATGTGTAAGCATTAATCACTCCAGCTGAAAACATGTTAAACAGTATTACATTGCTAAACCTTAGGACATTCACCCTGTGCATCAGAACCATATCAGCAAGTCCCTACATCTATGGTATGGATGACAGGGATGTGGCACAGATATCATCATATGCACAAGGTGTATTTCGGGTTTGTCGGAGGCCTAGGCTGAGCTGTTTGGTTGACATCATGTGTGTGGGTTTGGGGGGTTCTTTATTAAATGGACTGTGCAGATGTGGTATTTGTAGTAATGGAGGTGCCCTAGCTGTGTTGAAGTGTGTGTGTATGTATGCACACATGTTTGCCATGTGGCTGCCCTATACAGGGGTTTGTTGGACAGCTGCAGACCGTACATGGCAGGGTGTACAGTTTACTGTCTCCGGCCATGAATGTGGGAACTGTGCCTGCCAGGGGGTTCATGGGGAATACCAGGCAGAAGCCCAGATATGTTACTCTCCCCTGATGATGACAATTGTCCACTAGATCTGTGTTCCTGTTGGGACCGGCCAGGACCACGTGCATGTGACCTGCTGCATTGTGCTGGTACTGCCACTATGGGAGTGGCCATGAGTTGTTGCACATACACATAGACCTCCACCTGTTTGTGTTGCTGACCTACGTCCACGTGACCACTGCCCTACTCCCAGCACATGCTCTACCACAGACACCACATAGTTGAGGATTCCCACTATCTTACACAACTGTCTATCCAAGACCTCTGAAAAATAATGGTGGGCACCTGCAAGATCATGAACATTGTCAAGTACAGCAGAATGAGTAGACCTCTGGAACCTCAGACTCTGGTGTAACATTCCATACATGCCTGTGCCTCCATGATGGCCCAAAACATGCATCTGGTGACATCTGCTGTAGCACTTCTGCCAGGGTCATGATGGCCAGCAGCCCTCCTACGAGCACCCCTGTACATCTGCCTGTGTGGTACCTCACTGGTCATCCTGATATGGCTGCTGTGTACAGACACACTTGCCATAGTCCTGACACTGTCCTGTCCCATGCCACCACCCACCAACTGTCCCTCATCTATGGCCACTGGTGATGGGGTATGCATGGGCATTGAGACTGTGTGGGGGGATGGGTTGGATAAAAGTGGGATGTCAACTGATGGCACAGCTTCAGCCCCTGACAACCCTTCCTGTGTCTCACCATGCCTGTCATCATTGGCAGAGTCTGTATGGACAATAACTTCAGTTTGCCTGCAGGAGGGACCCTGACCCACCTCACCACCTGGGTGGGGCAAACAAAAAATTTAATTTAAGACCTGTACATTATGGTTTACCTCTACACACACTCAGACACTCATTCACACACACACACACACACACACACACACACACACACACACACACACACACACACACACACATACAGGTGAGGTGGCACAAAGATATTACACAGACCTCTCATTACCCAACATGCATGACATATGGCACTCAACAGCATGTACTGCAGCCATACTCAATCCTTGTTACCAACATTATACATCTCTGTGATTCATGATTTGTGTTAGTAAGTGATACCCCTTCCCCTGGAACACACTGCACCCATGAACACAGTATTGCTGTGCACCTGTACAGCACACTGGCATGTACTGTACACCATACCTCATGAGTATACACATCATTACTGAATGTGTATATGTGTGGCAGTTATGTTTTCTCTGTTGGTCACAGCCCCTATGTGTTTGTCTGAAACATACCTGGGATGATATGAGGACTGATGTCGATAGTTAATGCCTGACCTCTGATTTGCAGATCTCATCATCAGCAGTGCACGTATGAGCAATACAATCCGACTACACTAACAACCTTCAAAGCTTAATGTGGATATGAGGAGTGCACACACCCTTGTTGACATGCCAGCCTGTTCCATGTTATGCAGTGGGGCCACAATACTGCATATGTTAACATTACACACACCTGATATGTGACATATGACCTGTGCAATCCAATGCAGTATCAAATAAATGTGTTAGTCGTGCAGATGCTAAATGAAATGCATACAATATGTGGGTTGCATAAGTGTGGACACCCTTAACACAATGGTTTGTTGCAGCACCTGTTAAGTGAACTACAGCAGTCACTTTTCCTGGAAGGGGTATACTAGCATGGCCCATCTTCACTTGCCATTATTTGGTCACTACGCCCCACAAATGCCCCCCAACTCTGCTGGATTGCAAGGTTAGCTCATGTGCACAGCCCTTGGAGGTCATACAGTGCCTTCACTATTGCTGTGGAGTCAGGGTTATGTCTGGCATAATCCCATGACCTTGACTGTGTTCAGTTACAGCCATTCTTAGCGAGCTTTGGATGTATGCTTCAGGTCACTGTTGTGTTTCAGGATGACACCCCTCCCCATCTTCAGCCTTATTGCAGATGCTTGACAACTATGGGCCACACATGAGTGTTATTATGCAGTGTTCCAAATTCCAAATGCAATGTCTACCAGCCTAGTTTCTGCTAATGAACATCAAACCTAAAGGTGTACACTAGCACCAGCAAGGTAAATTGGGGATGGTGGCCCTGAGGTGGCGTGAGGTGTTGCTTGTGCACCACATGTATCTTTATGAGTACTGTCTTTAGGTTTCAGCCTTGGTCTCATGACACCATTACACATTGCAACGCATGCCTTTGGGAGACCTGATATTATGCATATGCTACCTGTAGAGAGTCCTGGAAGATGTTTCCTGTGGAACAACTCTTCCGTCTGGTTACCCTAACCCATAGGCAACACTTATGCAGATTCCAAGCAATTGTCGGCACAGGTACTGCTCAGGCAGTACTTGTTAGACATTCCTACAAGTCCCTCAGTGTTGCTGCATGCTTCTGGGAAGCCTCCATGAACAGTTTGCAACATGTGTTGCATCTGCTTTGGATGAGCATCTGTTTATTTTCTACATTAATGTTGTCCCATACTTCATACACACATACATGACTGTCTGCACTGTTTGCCATGGTATATGCAATGGTGAGATAAGGCTACTTTTCCCACTCCTGAGTGCTACCTTTCGGATATGGGATCCCTTTCATGGTTTGTAAGATGTGTGCAAGCCACGGCTGCCTCTGTTGCAGGTGAGTAGGCAAATGTCATGGACATACTTCTTGGACAGCAGACCATTACTTGGTGTGACATTGAGGCCCTGTACTTGATGGAAGGTGTGCACTCAAGAAGATTGAATGCTGTCAGTACCTCACAAGCTGCTTCCACAATATGTTATTTGGAGTCTGTGCACAGATATGCTTTCAGAGTTTGTTAAGGTATGTATTTCCCATATTTGTTGTCCTACCCCAGGATTCCATATTACACATTCATTGCTCATGTTAGGATCGTATTACAGGTTGTAAAAGGTGGGGAATGTGGTATTGTAATTTGCCATTGTTTAGATCAGGAACAGTTGCCATTGTAATAGTGGTGTATACACTATTGTAGCCATTGTATAAGGGTAATGTTTCAGACATGTCCCTACTGTAGGCCATTTGTCCCACTATTATGTTCATCTCTGTCCACACATCTTGCACTGACAGGTTGTTAGGTATACTGCAGGACTCTTACATACCCTTCAGATATGCCAACATGGTGACCACTGATGCAGTGCAGTTAACAGCTACAGTAAGTGAACATGTACTGTCATGTAATTGAGCATGCATTATGGGTAGGTGCGTTAAATGTGTGCATGGCAAACAGCATGGCCATAACATGGCTGGTGTATTAGCAAACCTGAACAAAACAACTCCATACTCAACAGCTAAGGGCTGCTGCCCCAGTTGTATACCAGAGGGACCTAAATAGTTGTGTTAGAGATGTAATGTCAGTAGCCACACCTGTGGCATTGGTACAGGGTGGGAGCAGCATTTCAGCACATCAACAGTACAAACAAACAATACTAGAGATTATGCACATCTGTTCACTGCAGCAACAGAGTATCTTATCTGACATATGCATGTAGATACTTTACAGATGAAAATGGTTAAGCAACAGTGGTCTACTTATGTGCCCTGGGGCCTTACCTGCACACTCCTTGCCCATTGTGTGGGTAGCACTCACCTCCACAATGCTGTCTTCAGCTCGCTGGCTTGGCTGGTGGGTGGGTGCCCCAAAGCTGGCGAGGAGCTCCTCAGCATGTTTCAGTGGTGGATGGATGGCATGACCCCCACCTGTGGCTAGCTGTTCCCTCCTAACTGCAGCAGCACGCTGTCGGGCATGGTGGATCAGATCAGTGCAGCGATACCGTACCTGCTCATAATTGTGGTTGTGCAGGCCATCATTTACCCTATGTATGAGCTCGTTCCATAGGGTGGTCCTCTCATTCAGATCCTGGGCTCTGTGCCTGAAGAGGATGGCATGATGGACTATGAGGAACTGGATTATAGCATCATTTTCCAGGGGTGTGTATGAGAGCAGGCACTCCCAGACATTGTACCTGGAAGACATAAACAGGAAAAAAGGTCAGAGGACCTCATACAGTTGTCCACGTGTACATGGACAGTGAGTATTACTTGAAAATAATCCAGACTATACCATAACACTGTAAGCTATCATGTCTTGTACATCTTGCATTACAGTCCTGCCCCTGACCTGTCCAGTTCCCCCAATGTTGGACACTTAATGGCATAATCCGCTACACACCATTTATTTCTGTGTAGAGGGATGGTAGTGGCCATCTTCTATGTGGAAAGTGTGTGGATGGTAGCATGAGTGTGTTTGACTGTAGTGTGTGATGAGACTGTGAGCACATGCCTGTGTTCATGTAGAAGGCAAACTGTGATGTTCTCATGGCCCATAGAGACTTGCTGTTGTTGCCATCAGTCGCATTATGTCCATGCTCATCACTGATGTGGGCAGAAGTGTGGGTGATGTGCATATCCCTCTGTACTACTGTTGTGGACAGGGTGCTACTGTTCCCACCTATCCTGTCTAATGCAGGTTGCCTATATCCATATCTTGTGTTTTTGAGGTGTGCTTTACCCCCGGTACAGGTTGAGGTGTGTTACTGGCTCTGAGACTGTGTACATATGTGTAGACATGGTTGCAGTTGGCCTTGGTAATTTGCATATGTCTAATTTCTAGTCATAGTCAGCCTTACAGAAGGTCACCTGTGAACCTACGTTCTTGCTCAGATGGAGGTGCACTTGCTTCCAAGTTGTGGTCTGCACCTATGTGTCACTGTATAGCCACTATAACAACCTATTATGTGCTTTGTGTCTTGGTGGTGTCCAGCAAGGGGGATTACTCTATCATTGGTCGAGGATGGTTGCACAGGTAGGGTACTGCTGATTTCATATAGCTACAGTGGATGTGAAGTGTATACACCCCTGTTACAATGCATGGTACTTGTGCAACTGGAATATAACCCCACAAAAGCACATGTCAACAGAATCCCCACCTCTGATGTGTCCTATAGCCTGCTCAGTCCAATAGACAATATAACAACCTGTCCTGTGGAAACATATAGGTTCATACGTGTGCACTAGGCTAATGGCCCTGGAGCCTTTACAAGCCTAGCCCAGGGGATTACCCTGGCATCATGCCACCCAACCTTAGTTCTCAGTACCTCTGTCAAGTAAAGCCACTGGAGTGATCCCAGTGGTGAATTTTCTATTTCTCATCCGCTCAAGATTTCTCTTGAAGAGGGCCAGTAAGGTGCTCTGCTTGACATGTATGGGAATTATATTCCATAGCATGGGCAGTCTCTGGGTTATGAATCTGTCCCTCCAGCATATGGGAAGTAATACTCAGTACAGTAAGCCAGTTGAATGTGTGTACACACCCTTACACTGGTATGTTGTGTAAACACCTGCTGAGATTATTACAGTATCCATTTGTTTTTGTTTGTACTCTAACGTCATATCACATCTTCACTTGCAAATGGTTGCTCACCTTCCATAAAACAGCTTTGTTTCTTTTTCAATAGAATTGTACAGGTTATGGGTCACATTTGAGGTGAGAAACATTTTGACATGACTTCCTGTGGTCTCATTGGCATACAGCACACAGACCTGGCATTCCAATAGGGGTGTGTACACTTTGATATCCAGTGTATATGGGTGTTGATATAGCTGTTAGTGGTAGGCATGGACAGTGGATCATAGCACAGTTGTACAATTCTTTGATTACTGCGTGATAAGCATGCCTACTGTATTACCCATATCAGTGTCATGGCAATGCCACAATCAGTAGCACTACACATTTTATTTTGTTGTATGCAGTGACAGTGATATTACACACATGTGCAACATGCACATGCTATTTTCAGGACTGCTTGTGGCCCATGTTATTACTTTTGTGCCTTTCAGCTGAACATACGCATACATACACATGCTCAGGGGATAAATGGTACACATTTGTGTTCTATGTCATTATGACAAACTGTATTTACAGTCTTGCAGCTCAATCATATGTCTCAACCTGTTATACCAGGACTTCTGGTCATTGGTCCACCTCTCTGGGTGACAACACAGGGAAGTCAATTTAGATAACGTATCAATATAGCTACCATAACACAAGTATATGTGTAAGCGACTACAGATATCTGTCACAACTGTGAACTTTGTCCAGAAGAACACTGTACAGCTGAATGTTATTAACTCAATGTATCACATGCTGTTTAACACACACATCTTTAACAGTGCTTTACTATGCTCATGCCCTATATAGGTATCCAAGATTTGCAATACAAACCTGTATAATACTCATATTTACAGGTAACATATGGATATGGGTAACATCCCATTAACGGACCTAGCAGTGACACAGACATGACTGTCTGACAGACACTCTAGTGGTTGCCGTATAGGAGCTGTCCTTTCCCAGGGTGTGTCAGGCTCCTCAGCTGTGACCCAATCTATCCACCTCTTAGAGCATCACATGTGGACAAAGCCTAACATTACGGAAGGGGATATATAGGGACAGTTCGTAGATACGCCTATTACAAACTTATGAAGTTTGTGCATGATACATATCACATTACCATGAGTTTTCTGAAGGTGGTGGGGTCTGAAACTCATCTGTCTGTCATGACTTCTTTACTTCCACCTTCAGCTATTTGCCAGAGTAATATAGATGTTTGCAGGAGGAGAGCAACCATGATGATAGCTAAATCTTGACATTATGTGCAGATCTGCACAGTTGACAGGTATGCCCCACTGCAGACAGAGCCAGATGCTATATCCATAGCATTTGTTCAGCAGGACATCACTACAGCAATAATTGATGGGTCATAAACATCTTTCATAATCATCTATCCCATTTTACAGATCAATTACTAAATTCAATTACATGCTTATATGTTGCACATACATGGTTTATCTTCAGGTTCCTTCTGTGTACAGGATGTTTTCCTGTTTTGTAATTTGAGGTTTTGTTTATGTTTTTTTTTTTTTTTTTTTTGGTGTGTGTGTCTCTCTCTCTCTCTCTCTGCTACTGGTATTGAGCTTGTTTGAGTAGGTTGAAGCATGACTTTTGTAGGTGATGCTCATGTTCAGGTGATGGCCTCTGCAGCAATTGTTGTTCTCCACTTGCTAATTTTATGCAGGCAGCTGTGTAGGTCTTCCAATAGCCAATGTCATAACAATGCACTACTATAAATAACAACATCATGTGTGCATTGTCCCTTTACATTTCTTGTATAGAAGACATCCTTCCTGTGTGTAGGCAGTGGTCTTACAGACAGCAGGTTGCTATACCTCTTACAACATGACTTGTGGATACAGGACAACTACATGTTTGCATAAGGTTCCAGACCTAGGGACAGTGTGTGAATATTGCTGTTATATGCATTGTATACTGCTAGTTTTACAGGGTTTATGTGTACATGCTATTTTTGCATGGAATACAGTTTGTCTGCATAGCTCTTAACTGTGGGCCTATCCACATGATGGCCACAGGATTGGCTGTTATGTTTTGTCTGTTCCCCAAACAGGTCTTGTCCCTGACATATCAGTGGCATTCTCTCCATTGATTGCTATCAGTACATGGCAAGATCCATTTGTGTTTCTGACTTCATATTCATGAGTAAGGGTATGTTGCTCCAAATCCTGTAACACCAGCAACTTCCATAGTGTATAACAGCAATATTTCAAATATGGCCCTGTGTGTCAGCCTCTGTCCTCCATCTATATGCCAGGCTTTGTACAGATGTCATGCAGTAAGAAATTGATAGGTAATTTTCTATCATTATTTAGTGCTGATATTCCTGCTATCATTCCAGTGATGTTGTGGACCCCCACACAAGTTCAGGGGAAGGGTCAATATATATGAGGGCTACAGCTGGACAAAACATGTGTGACCCTGTACAGTCTAGAGGTCAGTGTATGGTGAACACTGTTATATGCCCTTGTAAGACATGTTATGGGGGAGGGGTATTACATGTATTTAAACTAGGCTGTTACAACATCTCAGTAATAAGAAACATTAAAGTATATGGCTGCACATTTTCATATGTTTCAACATGGGAATAGTGGTGGGATAGAGCTTACTGTCTTGCACACAGTTCTGTTTGTCAGTGCGATAGTGACATTTTAAGTTAAGCATTATGTAATGGATACATTTACATTGTGACAACTGATACTTTTCCCCCTAGGGGGTTGAGTAGAAAGCATAATTGGAGGCTGTTGAACTACATCTGTAATTAAGTGTTGATTGATTCTTATCTTCAAGGCAAGTGTGTTTTTCACTGTTGTACTACTTGAAGGCTTTAGCCTAGACAGCAAAGTATGTTATGTTTTGCAGATTACTGTATCATATGTTTTCTTTGAGAGTTGCATTAATCAGTTATTATGTATTTCAAACACTTAAATCCTATAAGAAATTGCATAAACAACTGAAATAGTATGCAAATAAACATTTATATGTATGCAAACTGTGTGTTGTATCATGTCCTTTGTATTGTGTGTGGGTATATGTTTCACACAATAATTCTCATTTGTAGGAAAGAATCAGACACCGGCCATTTGAAAAGGTGGCAACTGTAGGAATAATGGTTGTTTCATATGCTGTGCAACTTCTATATATACTCTCTTTATATATATCTATAAGTAATAGGCACAAGACAAGACGAGCGTACACTGCAGAGTCTAACAAGGTTTAATAGCTGAGGAAAACAAGCCTACAGCAATCAGTAGTCCAGTAGCCACTCCGGTAATTGCCAAGCAATAAAAAGTTAAAAATGATCTGGCTGCACAGAATCCAAGTAACAAAGTGTAAAGATTGTCTGAAGAAGTTAGGAGAAGTGTTTTCTAACGAAAAGCACTTTACACTTTGTGACTTGAATTTTGTGCAGCCAGATCATTTTTAACTTTTTATTGCTTGGCAGTTACCAGAGAGTGCACCAGACTACTGATTGGTGTAAGCTTGTTTTACTCAGCTATTAAACCTTGTTGGACTTTGCATTGTACACTCATTTTGTCTTGTGCCTATTAATTCTTGGACGGTTTTAGTAAATATATCTACAAGTATTTATATATGTATGTATGTCTATATAGGTTTACTATCACATGTTCGTTCATCTTTTAGACAAATGAACTATGTGCGAAAACTACTTCCCGAAACTGTTAGGGTGATCACCACAATGCCAAAGCTGACATGTGCGAATGGCCGCTTATGTCAGCTCCAACATTACGGTGCAGACCGCGCTATAGTGGGGATGGGTAAATGTACCCTTACCCTCACTGTAGTGCGATCTCGGTGTTTGTATATATAAGTGGGGGGTGCGGAGGTGCAGGGGGGCTTGCCCCCTTGCAGACAGCTGTTGTAGTATGTTCTGTAGGCAGGAGCATTTCAGTGTAGTTGACATTTTCGACATTCGACTGCACTGAAATGTTCCATTCGACATTAACATTGTTCGGTGTTCATATTTCCGAACATTTGGTTTGGACATCTGTACTATCGAACAATGTTGAGTCGAACATGTGATAGTAAACCATATATATATATATATATATATATTTATAAATATATATAGATATGTGTGTGTATATGTATGTGTGTGTGTGTGTGTGTGTGTGTGTGTATGTGTGTGTGTGTGTGAGTGTGTGTGTGTGTATGTATCATTAAAATGTTTACCACATTGTACCAGACTGACTGTTCTGCATGATATGTTAGAGAAATCATCTCAACATCTTACAGCTGAGATGGCTTATTGGTAATTTGTTGTGGCTATGTTGTGCAGGGGCCTGGGTTCAGGACTTGCAAGTGCTGGTGATTTTGTTGGAAGGCAGAACAGTTCAGCTGCAGAGGAAGGGATAATGGCAATAATTACAAGAGATCCCTATTTTGGGCCCCTTCACCCACTTTTACAGTGGTTTTGGTTAGATGTTTTGGAGTGAGAGGTTCCGAGTGTGGATCCGATGTCCGAATGCACTATGTACACATATATAAATACATTTTCCCTACTGTTGAATGATTGTGCTGCACGATATATTTGAGAAAACATCACACATATCTACAGCTCAAATGGCTTAGTGGTAACTTTTTGTGGCTATGGTGTGCAAGGTCCTGGGATTGAGACTTGCAAGGGATGATTATTTTGTTGCTGGGCAAAACAAAAGCTGTTGTATACAGAGTGATTAAGGCGGCACTTTTAAGCAGTTGTAAGCATGTTTGCACGATGGTAAGCAATGCTAACTTCCAGTTAAATATGCTTACAGACAGTCTGAAAAGTGTTTAATCTGTGTAGGCATTGCTTAGCACCATACAAACAGGCTTAATCCCACTTGCTACTGCTTAAAAGTACTTACTCCCACTTACCCCTGTGCTAATTTCTTTAAAAGGAAAGAAAAAAGGGGTGATAGGAAAGTGATGAAAAAGGGGGCACAAAGAGGGAAAGACAATAGGGAAAGTAGCTAGGGATGTGCTGGATGGGTGTAGGGAAGGTCTATAGCTGCCCATTTCTTCTACAGCAACAGCTGTGCACATATACTAACTTTGGAGGTATACTTGGACACTCAAACCCCTGAGAGAGGGGTGAGGACAACAATAATGTATTGTGAAGCCAATTAGACCAGATTACATGCATCCAGTGGACACGTGTGAGAAATGGACAGCTATGTGTGGGACAAAATTTTTTGGGGGGAACAGATTGCCCTTTTTTTTAAGGTGAGAGTGAGATGTTGGGGAAGGATAGTAGATATATTTGGGGAGGTAGATTGGGTAGGAAGACAAGCAAGACAGAGAAGACAGAATACAGGGGCAGTACATGACACATGTAGGGGTTAAACATCTTGGACAGGGAGGGGTGCTTGGAAATCGGAAGCCCATGAGTCCCAAAATGGAAGCAGTGCAACTGAGATCCCCACCTATGTGCAGTCACCACTGCACCTTCACAGCTCCAAAGGTGGCTGTGCTGGGCACTGAGCAGGAGGGGCAGTCTGACCCTCTAATTGTGCCACGCAGCCCTCAAGCTAGTGTATCATATCTCGAAACCTTCTTTTGGAGCTTGCTACGCCCCAATCCTCAGACCTGAATTTGATGGACAGTATCCTGTCCGCACCCGCTCCCAGGAGAGGATGAGCCCCATCTCCTGAGAAGGTTTCACCCGAAGGTGGTGCAGGACCAGCAGACAAGGAGGTCCCGGGGTGGGTCCCAGATGTGCAGGGGCCTGGTGCCATTGCCAGATGAGGTGGGAAAGGTGGGTCCGCTGGGACCGGCCTTCCCAAATGTGCTATGGTGTTACAGTTTTAGAACATATGTGGGTTAGTAATAGTCAACACAATCCAGGATTATTTATAACAGCATGCATAGATATTCCCATTAACCCAAAACACCAGAGTTGCATCAGTTGCATTGCAAACAGAACACATACATATATGGAACCACAATGGCCATTACAACAGCATGCGGGTTACATTGATAGCAACAGGCCACCAATGATAGTATTTCAATATGAAACATTAATAGAAACACATTTCAATATTTGTTGAACAAAAGGACATATATCCCAACAGTATGTTTGGTGTAAACGTACCCATTGATTTGTGTGTTTAGATTATTGTTTTAGATATGGTGTGGGGGGTGGAGATGTCAATTAACAACTTATATATCCTTGCAGTACTCACAACTTTAATGATTATTGCTCTAATCATTACTCTACAGGTATTATTACAATACCCTATGAACCTGGTTTGGGCAGTGGTATGTTTATACCCAGTGAATACTTCAACTGTCTTGTAGCTAAATTCTACTTCTCTTATCTGGTAGACCTGTGGAGGCAATGTTTGTTAACACTACCTGACTGTTTCTACACATATTCCCAGATTCCTAGTTGTAATTATGCACATACCTCTCAATCTCTTAATGTACAACATCTGGACAAAGCTTGACAACATGGGGGTACAAATAGGGACATATTTTGAATATTGCTCTTATAAACTTTTAGACAGTTGCTTGAGTAACAGGATTTGTTTTAATATACATTTTCTGAAGGATTTGAAGTCTGACACTCGAATGTATGTCATTATGTGGTGACTACAATCCTGAGATCATCCCACTAATTTGCCAGGAAAAAAGAGGAACAGGCCAAAAATATGAGCCAAATATCTGGACATTCTGGGAAAATCTGTACAGCTGAGAGGTATGATTGTGTATATAGCTTACTACCACTCCCAGGATTCGAACCATGGCTGTGCATGCTAAAAATACAACAATCTGAGTTTCATCAGATTTAGCTATTTAGAAACTGCTGTCTGTCCCTTCAGTCTCTCTAGGTTGTACAATCAGACCTTGTACTTACAACAGTCTTATACAGACATTCCTAGATATATTTGTTATGTAGCAGCATGGTGTGGGTAACAGCGGTTAATACAACATTACTATTCAGAAAATGCAACACTAAATGCCATACAATACCGGAGTAAACACAACCAGTCCAGGATTTAGAAATTTATTGCCAGGCAGTTACGGTTTTATTGAAATATCACCTATATGGAACTATTACTGTCATATTGTCTGTTGTTTTTCAGTACAACCCATACACAGTTTTTATACTGCCAGGTGACTTTCTACTACTTTATATTTATTAGGTATGACTATTACAAGCAGGATTGTTACTCACAAGTCTTGCAACGCAGCCTTTGCAGCCTACTGGCATGGGTTTCTTGATTCACAGCCCACTCAGCTGCAGCTGTAAAAGGAATAGAGAAATATTTAGCCATACCTATCCATCACATGCATAGGCTGGACTTTGGTAAACAGATATTGATTGAATACTTACACACTGCTGGGACTTCACCCCTCTGCCTAGCTTCTTGGACCCACTCGTCCAAGAGCTCCCTCTTCCTCTGCTTCAAGTCAGGATAGTGGTGCCGGACCTGCTCACTAGTCCAAGGGATACCAGTGGGACTGGTAAGATCATGGCTGGGACGGTCCCAGGCTTCCGCTCTATACTGGGAGCCCTGGTACTGGCCCTGCAGCAGTCTCTCATCATGGTTATTTACCAGGAGTCGTACTATGACCTTGGATTCCTGTATGCCCCAGCACTGTGCCCAGAAGCGCATACCCTCGCCAACACCTGCCATACTGCCTACAGTGGGAAGCTGCAACCAGTTATGAGCTGTATTCCCACCTGCATGGTTTAGATATGGCCAATTTCCTGCCCTTTGCCATGTTTGGGTAGTTTTGAATATGCTGGGCTAAGCTAAGCTACGGACAAACTTGCTTAGCTAAGATTGGCAGTGCTTAAAGGGACAGGTTCAGCACTGCTTACCAATGGGCAAATCCACTTAACTGGGCTAATCATTGCTTAGTAGTCATATTTACACAATGCTTACAACTGGTAAGCAGAGCTGTGCAATGCTTAGCATTGTTTATTTTTTTATTTTATAGGCTTTCTGTTGTATGGGATTGATTCATCATTCATTACATTTTATAAATTTGTTTACTGTCCCTGACATCCCCCAATGTACTTTCATTACATTTATTCATGTGTGACTATACTGTATGGGGCACTTGTATTTATATGGGGGTTTCACAACTGTATTAAACTGACACCTCACATCTGGACATACTACAGTACTCTCGTTAACAAATATATGTTATTTAGTTGCTAATTATAAATAAAAATGTTTATGTACTGCTTTCACATGTAAAATGCAAATTGGTAACAGTGGAGATCAAACTGGGAATGGCTGCTTACAAAGCATACGCTCTGACCACTACACAATTGCAGTACTACTTATAGTGGATGTCTCTTGCTATTTAACCTCTTGTGCTGTTTAAGCTGGACTAAGCATAGCTAAGCAACGGTTGCATCCACGCAGCTATGTTTAAACTTTATTGCATCTTTAAAAAGAAATTATTTGATGTGTTTTTTATTTTGCACCCTTCAGAATATCCCTGCTAATGCTGAACCTGTTATTCTATCACCTTTCTGGGATGACTGTCCCTTTTGACTTTGTCCACATTCCTTACTCTGATGGATTGGGAGGTGTGCGCTATGGGCTTATGCTAAATGTGTTGTTCTATCAACTTCTGCCTTGGTAGGGACAATTGACCCTTATGACTTTGATCAAATTTCTTATGCTGATGGGTTGGGGGTGTTACAATTGTTCTCACTCATTTTAAATTGGAGAAAGGCAATTCTAGAGTGTAGGGGCATGTGTATTGTGAGAGGTCTGTTCTCAGACACACCCCCTGCACTTGTGCATGGAACCATGTCCGTTTTAGAGCATGGCAGCGTGCCTTTATACATATGCATGGCGTGCAGCCGTGCTGAACAGGAATGGTTCCTGCCATGCAGGAATAAATTATTCCTGCATGGCTGCTTGCTGAATCTGGGGGAAAGGCACTGCAACTGGGCAAATAGAAGACTACTGTTGCTGTTCAATTGATAAGCATTTTTGTGGACAATGTCCTTCCAATAAACATATATATAATGCAACTGCTGACTAAACTGCTCAAAATAGTAGCCTAGAATTTGCAGTTCATAAACTGAGCCAGAGAAACTCATGTTTTTTTAATGCAAGCATACTACACATGACAGGAACAGATACCTAACCCACAACTTGGTGTCAAATGCATAAATCACACACGAATGCCAGCAAAGCTGAGTTAACTTTAAAATAATTCTAATTATAGAAAAAAATCAGCTGTCAAGAAGGGTCCCAGTGGCATTGCCAAACAAGGTGCTCTATTTTTTTATGTTGTACTTATTATGAAGTCCAAGAAGCTGAATTCTTAAAAATTAACAGTCTAAAAGCATGATAAATAAAGATGAGAATAAAAATTCTAAAGTAAGAAATCTCCCCTGAAAAAAAAACAATGTCTTAGTCTGAATTTTTGAATTTAGTAGTTTGGTTTGCTCTACTACTTGTCAACTGGTGAGGACATCATTTCATTTTAGCTTGCAAATACCTGACTGAACAATTGGGCTTGCTAGTGTTCACCCATGTTTCTTGTATATAGTAAGCTACTTCAAAACTAATCAGGCTACTGTATTATGAAACTAGCATAACTAAAGTAACCAAAGAGAAAAAAATCTCTTCAAGGAATCAAATAGTTCAGTGATGTAAAACAATCAGGTGGTATAGAGTATCCAGCTGTCAAGAAATGTATATCTGTAGAAAATATGTGACCCTGCTAATGGCACTAATTGTCAAAAATAGTAATTATAGGTTCATAGGTTCATAGGTGTGTACTAGGCTAATGGCCCTGGAACCTATAAAAGCCTAGCCCAAGAAGATTCCCTGGCATTATGCTGCCCAAAGTTAGTTCCCAGTGCCCCTGTCAAGCAAGGCCACTGAAGTGATCCCCAGGATGAACTTCCTATTGCCCATCCACTCGTCAAGATTTCTCTTAAAGAGGGCCAGTGAAGTGCTCCGCTTGACGTGAATGGGAAGTTTGTTCCACAGAATGGGAAGTCTCTGGCATAGGAATATGTCCCTCCAGCATGTTCTGTTTATTGTGATAATGAGGTTTAATCCCTGGAGTGTGTGGCATGGAGAGATTGGGATTTCTTTAGGTGTAGCATATCTAGCAGCTCTGGGTCAGACATGGCTTTGTAGGTCAAGAAAGATAATAGACAGAGTATAGCTGGGTTTTTTTGAGTCTGTCCATATAGGGCATGTGTCTAAGGCCTGAGATCCTCTTAGTGAGGTATTTTTGTGGCCTTTCCAGTTGTTGTTGGTCTCTAGTGAGATACATACCAAATGGGGCATTGTATTCTGTAACAGGTCTAATGAGGGACGAGTAGAGAGGGATTATGACCTTTTTATTCCTTGATGAAAAACCTTTTCTAATGAGATGTGCCACATAGAAGGACTTTCTGACTACAGTGGCAATGTGGTTATCAAATGAGAGGTTGCTGTCAACCTGTGTCCCCAGGTCTCTTATCACACCTTCAGTGTTTAGTGGACTACTGCCTATGTGGTAGTTCATGGGCACCAAATTCTTCCCAAAGGGAATGACAATGTACTTTTTGGCATTGAGCTTAAGGCCAGGGTTCTGGCACCAGTCATTGGTATCAGTGAGGCCTTTTGTAGAATGTCTACATCAGTTGGAGAATCAGTAATGGCTCCCAGTTTGCAATCATCTGCAAAGTTGGTCAGCCAGAGTCCCTTTTTGTTGGCTTGAACTTCAGAGTAGTAGATGCCAAACAGGATAGGACCTAGGACTGATCCCTGTGGGACAACAATTGTAACTGGTCAGTAGTCAGATTTGGAGTCCATTTTATTCAGGGCCTTTGTGATGAGAGCCAACTCTGAACCTCATTGATGCCTGAAAAGGTCTCCTTTGGCTATTAGCACAATGAGATCACCTGATCTTACACACACACATACACACACACACACACACACACACACACACACACACACACACACACACACACACACACACACACACACACACACACACACACACACACACACACACACACACACACTTATTGCTAGGAATTCCTTTTTAAAATGTGTTTGCACCTGTGTACCCCCCAAATCTGGATCAGTATCCTCCATAGCCCTTGCTACTTTGGTTTAACATCTCTGAGGGTACACATTCAGTATATAGGATTCTTTATCTCTCTATCCGCATCTATACATCCTCATCAAATCTCCTATCAGCAAGTCCTCAAAGCACTATCCAAGGACAAGAACACTGCTCCTATGGGGCCAGATATTATACTAGTCTGCTTACTGGCAAGCCTGAAACATGACCTGTCAGAGCCCCTACAGACACTCCTTAGTGTCAGCCTGCAAACATCCTTTGTGCCAGATAAATACAGGATAGCAGCAATCATTTAGACCCAAAAGTCTAACCAGATTAATCTCCAAGGCTGTGGAGGAGATCATTATGGAATTAATTAATAAAGGCAGAGGTAACTTACAAATACTCAACCCACGCAAGTCCAGATTTGTCAATGACAGATCTTGTCTATGTAGCTTGGTTGACTTCTTTGAGAAGTTTACTGAAGCAAAGGATGAGGGCAGGCCAGTAAACACCACATACCTAGACCTAGCAAAGGGATTTAAAACCACCCCACATTCAGATGTCATAGATAATAATCCCAGCTAAATTTTAATCCCTGTATTACTAACTGGATAATAAAATGCAAGATACTAGGGTGAGATGTTCTACCCAAAATGGCAGTCACTTGCAGTGAACCCCAGGGTTCAGTCCTTGAGCCACTCATCACTTGTATTTACTTCTCAGAGGTCAAAGCTACTGTTAAAGACTTACGACCGACCAAGTTTGCAGGTGATAGCATACTTGGTGCCATCATAAAATCCTCAGAGGACATCAATATCATCCTTTCTCAAACTGATAGGTGGTGTCTAAACCATGGACTAAAAGTTTATGCCTAGAAATGCATAATGGTATCCTTCAGCAAGGAAGAAATTCCTTGTAACTATCACATTGACAATATGCCGCTGAAAACTGATCCAGCAGTTAGGGATCTAGGAACCTATGGAGACAGTCATCTATCCTTTAATGACCACTTACCCCCTATTTGTAAGAATGTTCTTTTTCATTGCACAGGTTATTATTAATAGTTTGGTGTCCAGTTCCAGGCATGTGATCATTACAGTGCATTCCACACCCATCAAGATGAGTCCAAATATCTGACACAACTTGAATAACTGCAACAGTATCATATTAAAATAATCAAAGGCCTAAATCATAAAAAAAATATGCAGACTGCCTTAAAGCCTCTTCACTGTGTCATACAGGTTACTGAAAGTTGATCACTGCCTTGCATACAGAGCAGAAACAAACACAATCCTGTCAGACCTAATGCACATTCTCAAGTCCATTGTGAGTATGAACACCTGCTCAAGAGCTCTAAATATTTTTTGCAACATAAACAGAACATTTTGAATGGATAGATATGTATCACAGAGAATATTGCTTGTTTGGAATCATCTTTTTTTCTACAAATAAGGCAAAGTATTTCTCGTACACTATTCAGATGGGCAAATGAATGGGTAGCAGCAAATTCACAACAATATAGGACCCTTCTCCCTCATGGCTGGGGGCAACATGAAAGTGTTCTGCTCTCCTCTTCACTATTTGTTCTTAGCATATAAGGGCTAAAACTTATTTATTATGTTATATTTTATGTATTTATTTACGTTAGCTGTGTACCAGGGTGACACACAGATTCCAAAAGACCATTCTCAGGCATAGCCTGGGTGAAGACATTCACAAAAAAATAAAACACAACAAATTCATAAAAATGGAGCAATCACAGAAGTAGACAATCGCACCGACGGATGAAACAATATGATAACATTACTAACAGAATAGAATAACATATGTGAATTAATTTTAGAACTAAATATGAGAGGGAAGAAGCAAATAAGAACAGAGGGTTGAAGCAGAAGTGATGAAGACAAGAAGGGAGTTAGGTGATGTGTCCAGTGGTAAAGTCCTTGCAGTCAGATTTTTGATGGAGGTGTGTTCTGAGATGAGTTCTGGATATGGGGAAAGAGGAGATTTCTTTTAGGTGAGGGGGAGGGATTGACAGAGTTTAGGTGCAAGCATAGGGAAGGAATGGTTGAAACGGTATGGTTTAGTTTGTTTCGTCTGGAATGAAGGAGCTGTGTGGAGGTTGTAGGGGTGATTTTATTATGGAGTTTGGTTGCAAGAGGTGGGAAGGTACCTGGCTGAAATAGTTTGAAAAGAAGAGAGCCTAGGTGTAGCTCAACTCTGTAGGTGACTGGTAGCCATTTGGCTTTGGGGGAAATGGAAATGAAATAGCAGATTTTTTTAGTGAATTGTAGAGCGGATGAGTTATTTTAGATGCTGTGGCTATGATAATGCAGCTGTAAATGTGCAATATTCTGTATAAATAGATGGTTTTAGGTAGTGTTTGTTTTCCTACTGAAGCTGAATCTCTCAGTATAGCAAAGCGCACATTTATTTTTTTTCAAAAAGAGTACTACAAGGCTTCAGATAAAGACAATGTGGGCGTATTTTATAAACATAAGTTCTAGAAATGCTCTTTATTTAAGAATGTGCACAAAACTGTCATAATGGAATCTGAGTAGAATTTTTATAAGCATGTAATTTTCTAAGAATCATAGAATTTGCACTCCCCAGTGAGATGCACTTTTACCTGCTACTTTTTTGAATTTGTAGTAAATGCGTAATGCTTAACCAGATGCTGTACAGTATTCCAGAATTTATTCATTTTCTAAAATATCAATTCTGTGACCTTTGCAAATGTAATAAAATGATGAGCAGACAGGTGATCCGCTGTGACGATCCCTAACCGGGAAAAGCTGAAAGAAGAAGATAGTATAATAATATATTTCAGAATATCTTTATTTTCAGATTGTTAGGCAGTGAGGCATTTCCTTTAAGATTCTGTTGGTTGGGGACACATAGAGGAAGTGAAATGTAACTGCAGGGATATATGAATGTAGATTTGCTGTGGGTTCAAAGTTAAATATAACTGCAGGGATATATGACTATTACAGATTTGCTGTGGGTTCAAACTAAAATGCAACTGTAGGGATATATGACTGTTACAGATTTGTTGTGGGTTCAAAATGACATGTAACTGCATGGATATATGACTGTTGCACATCTGCTGTTGCACATTTGCTGTGGGACTAAAGAGAAACAAAATTGCATGGATATATAACTGTGGCAGATTTGCTGTGGGTTCAAAGTGAAATGTATCTGCAGGGATTTGTTCCGGCCCTCCTTTAAATAAACCACACCAGACACATAAACCCATTTGACGACCTTTTGTTTTGAATATTATTGTATAATGAACTGAACCTACTCACCCTAATACCTCCTCCACCAGGGCAGTGTACCTACTCACCCACTACACTTAAATAGGCAGCGTACCTGCTCACCTGACTAAACAACCATTAACCAATGAATAACCACCTTCCTTAAAGGGGGAACAGAAGACAACATTCCTGTCCCTCTTCTCCATCTTAAACTGCCCAAAATCCTTCCTTCCAAATCAAAAGAGATGGTGGGAGGGCCACCACCTCATGCCAAAATGTAATTACTTTCCCTAAGCCCTAACACATCATTGTATTCTAAGTCCCTCCCTCTCCTACATCACTTCCCTTAACCTCTCCCTTTTTCTTTTAATTCTTTCACCACTACAATCCCACTATCTAACATACATGCAAAGACTCATACTAACTTCTAATAGCTATAGTTCCCCCTTACCCCTTGCTCGTGGGACCGGGACAACTTAGTTTGTCCCAAACTACATTTGCCCTGGCCCCCCTTTAAATAAACCACACCAGACACATAAAGCCATTTGATGACCTTTTATTAAATATTACTATATAATGAACTGAACTTTATGCACACAAAACATCAATTATCTTCATCAGCAACGATCTCAGGGCAGCGTAACTTCTCACCCTGGACTATTATTCCTCAGGGCAGCGTACCTACTCACCCTGATACCTCCTCCACTGGCACTGCATACCTACTCACCCACCACACTTAAATAGGCAATGTATCTGCTCACCTCCTGACCAAACAACCATTAACCAATGAATAACCACCTTCCTTAGAGGGGGAACAGATGAGGACATTCCTGTTCATCTTCTCCACCACCAGACTGATCCCCAAGCTGTTCTCCCTCCTAAACCCTAGCCTCTGCCATACCCTCTAAAAACAGCTTCAAATGCAGGATAAACAGATCCAATCCCACCTCATTCAGATGAACCCCATCCGTTCGATACCAGACCTCCTCTCCATCCCCCAAATCTTTGTGTTCAATGGAATGCATCCCCAAAATTCTTAATTGCCTAGCCAGTCTCTGATTGACAAACTTCCTGACCCTTTCAATCATCCTATAAGTATAAGCATTCCTCCAACACAAATGAAGGATCAACTCTGACCAAACAATTTTCATACCTGGGTGCAATGTCTGTAATCTCAACAAGTCCTATAGAATAATATCCACTAATTGCTTCTTGGAAAGAAGGGCCAAATTGTTGCCCCCTAAATGAATTACTAATATGCAAGTACACCCCACCTTCAACTTAACCTTCTCAAATTCATGCAGCAACCTATCCCACCTAAGACCCCTAACCCCATGCCAACTCACTGACCACCCTAAATGTGATAAACCCAAGTTTTTCCCATCTTACCTGATTAACGCACGCTTCTCCACCCAGTGGATATATGAATGCCCAAGATGATAATCTGCTTCCCTAAAAGAAAAAAGAAAAGAAAGTTATTAATCAGTCCGACAACCTTATCTAATATATACATCTATAGCCCTCCCCCTTACCCCTTGCTCGTAGGACCGGGACAACTTAGTTTGTCCCAAACTACACTTGTCCCGGCCCCCCTTTAAATAAACCACACCAGACACATAAAGCCATTTCATGACCTTTTATTGAATATTATTGTATAATGAACTGAACTTTATGCACACAAAACAACATCAATTATCTTCATCAGCAACGATCTCAGGGCAGTGTAACTACTCACCCTGGACTATTATACACCAGGGCAGCATACCTACTCACCTTGATACTTCCTGCACCAGTGCGGTGTACCTACTCACCTACCACACTTAAAAAGGCAGCATACCTGCTTACCTCCTGACCAAACAACCATTAACCAATGAATAACCACCTTCCTTAAAGGGGGAACAGAAGAGGACATTCTTGTTCCTCTTCTCTGCCACCAGCCTGATCCCCAGGCTGTTCCTCCTCCTAAATCCTAGCCTTCACCATACCCTCTAAAAACAGCTTCAAATGCAGATTAAACAGATCCAATCCCATCTCATTAAGATGAACCCCATCCATTCGATACCAGACCTCCTCCATCCCCCAAATCTCTGTGTTCAGTGGTATGCATCCCCAAAATTCTTAATTGCTTTGCCAATCTCTGATTGACAAACCCCCTGACCCTTTCAATCACCCTATAACTATAAGCATTCCTCCAACACAAATGAAGGATCAATCTGACTAAACAATTTCTATACCCGGGTGCAATGTCTGTAATCTCAACAAGTCCTGTAGAATAATATCCACTAATCACTTCTTGGAAAGAATGGCCAAATTGTTGCCCCCTAAATGAATTACTAATATGCAAGGACACCCACTTTCAATTTAACCTTCTCAAATTCATGCAGTAACCTATCCCACCTAAGACCCCTAACCCCATGCCAAGTCACTGACCACCCTAAATGTGATAAACCCAAGTTTTTGCCATTTTCCCTAACGCACACTTCTCCACCCAGTGGATATACGAATGCCCCAAAATGATAATCTGCTTCCCAAAAAGAAAAAAGAAACGAAAGTTATTTATCAGTCCAACAGCCTTATCTAATATATGATAAAAATGCATTTGAAGACTACCTCCCCAATCTCTTAATAACTTCAGTGGAACTACCCTCACTAGCTAAATCTGAAGCCCTGCCAATTCTAAAAGAGTGACTTGCAAACCTATCTGCTGAAAATCCCATACAACGTAAAACCATCCTTACCAAACATATGAATCTACTACTCAACACCACCTTCCCATCCACCAAACAAAATATTAGCTCATCTACACTGCCCATCCCCCTCCTCTTGAATTCTTTGGCCCATGTTACTGGACAAAGGTTAGGATTCCTGTCAGGCTTAATCGCCACTATGAATCCCCTCCCGAATTGATCTGTCTTACTCTTCCTTAATGCAGTAGTAACCTCTCCCTCCCCTATGATAACATCCTTCCAAATATAACAAGCCTAACAACTCAGAAGCATGGAATGCACCAAAATACAACCATATACACAGTGTGCCTCACATGTAGTAATGCAAAGACCCACATTGTAATAACCCTAGCCCTCTCAACAAAACTTTCAATAACACCCTCGTAAGCAGCCATCGAATGTCCCTATATTCCACCACGACTCTCCCCCAACCTCTCAGCATCTGACCTAATATCCAGGATTTTGTAAAATCTTGCAACCCCACCACCTTATCGAAAATGCTAATAGCAGCCAAATCCACCTTGATCATCTGCAAAGCCTTACCTAGGCCCCAAGCATGAGCTACACATCACAACAATAATACCTCCGACCACACTCATTCCTCTTCTGGCAGCTGCAAAACAAACTGATTAAAATCAGAAAAAGCCCTGCTGTAAGCCTTTCTTGTAGAAGGAGCCCAGGAATGCCACACCAATTGCCTATCTACCTCGAACCAAGATTCCGCACTTACTTTGGCAGGGTTTCTGGCACTTCCTCCGCCCATGGAGCCAACCCTCAAGACCTGAAAAACTGAAATCGGGACAAGCTATCAGCAATATCATTCTTTACACTAGGCACATGCACTCCTGTAAAGGAAACATTTATTAATAGGCTCTGCAAAACCAATTTACATAATACCAACAACAACAAACTCAACTTAGCCATCTTCTTTTGTAATACCTGCACCACAGCCATATTGTTGGAATGAAAAACTACTTGTTTGTCCCTCAAATGCTCCTTCCACACCACAGAAGCTGACCATATAGGCATAAATTCTTGAAAAGCCACATCATGTCTCCATTCCTCATTCCAACCCCGAGGCCATTCAGCTACAAACCACCGACCCCCAAAGTAGGTCCCCTTACCAATACCCCCAGCTGCATCTATAAACAACTGAAGTTCCTCCTGCCTCACCCAGTCAGACTGCCAGAAAGAAATCCCATTAAATTGTTACACAAAACTATCCCACAACACCAAGTCCTCCCACACCAGTTTGGTCACTCTAACCCAATGGTGTTTACTCCGACCCCCTTTCAATATATAAGCCAATGACCTACAAAAGGGTCGCCCTGGGTGCACAGCTCGACAGGCAAAATTCAAAAGCCCCACCAACTTCATGACTGATCGGATCTATATCCTATCCTTGCCCAGCACAAAACATATAGCCATCCTGAGCCTCTACATCTTATCCTCAGGTAGACAAAACAGTTTCTCCCTCCATGTCTATCATTAATCCCAAAAATTCTAAGGCTCTCACTTGACCATCCATCTCCTGCTGAGCGAACGGTACCCCCAGCTCCTTGCACATGCTCATAAACACCCACAACCCCTCCCGTGCTCCTGCCCTTCCTTCACCCACCAGCAGAAAATCATCTAAATAATGCACTGTCTTTTGCGTTCCCACTCTCTGCTGCCAAATCCAATGTAATACCATATCGATCTTCTCAAAGGTTGCACATGCCACTGAACAACCCATAGGCATAGCTTTAGCAAAGTAGTACTTATCCCCTACCCTCATCCCTAGTAATGGCCAATCCTCACTCCTAATAGACAACAAGTGAAAGGCAGATTCAATGTCAACTTTAACCAGCCATGGCTCCCAAAATTCCCTAATCACTTTCATAGCATCATCCAAGGAGGCATAATGCATCCTGACCTCCTCATCCACAATAAAATCATTCAGTGAATTCCCTTCTGGATGCGACAAGTGATGTATCAGTCTGAATTCCCTGGCCTGTTTCTTCAGCACTAACCCTAATGGAGACACCATGTAGCTGCTGAAAGGTGGACAGTCAAAAGGACCCAATAAACGCCCTGCCCGACACTTCTTCTCCACCAAAACCTCCAAGATGTCCTCTTTACCTTGAACTGATCGCAGGTTCTTGCAATCCCCCCATGTTGGACTTTATAGGAAACCCCCATTGAAACCCATGTAATAACTCAGTCTTGATCGCAAGGCCAGGAAACCAACTAAGCATACCCTGCAGGACCTCCACCTTAATGGGGAACGGTGCCCCTTCCTCTATTGCCTCTAAAGAACCCAAGTCCCCTGGACCCACGAAAATTACTCCTACCCCAGGCCAGTTGAAACCCCATATGAGGCAAGGAATCCACCCTCATGAGTTATAACATTGGGGTTCCACACGGGGTGGTCATGCCGACCACAACCAATAGCTGAATGACTCCCTCTGCATCTTGAACAAGTGTGTGCAAATTTTTAACCCACCCATGAACAAGCACCACTATTGAAAGACCAACACACACCCGCTATTTCTCCCCTGCTCACCCTCCTGTTAAACCCACCATAACTATCCATCATCGTAGCTAACCATATATCCGGATGATGCACCTCCCAACACAGTGACTGGTCCACCACCTTCCGTTTGCAGAAATACTGATTATACCAAAGCCACACATTCCCCGGCCTTAATCATTGTGCATCCTGAATGGTAAGGAAATATCCCAGAAGAGGCAAGGCCAAGGACCCATCCTTCTCCATGAGCACAGCTGTATAGTAAATAAAGCCAACCACCCAAATTATCCCACGTCCTAGGGCGAAGCTTACCTACCCTCTTCCTCCCCAATGCCGCTAAAGCCACCAGCAAGTCCTTGCTATTAGAAGACTCCACCCCCGCTAACTGCTGGACCCCTTCCGCATCGATCAACTCAAACAAATCCACATACTCACCTCTCCAATTTTTTTCTTTCACTGTCCCTGGAATGTGCGGAGTCAGAAAAACTGCTCTTGCCACTTGTCCCAAAGCTTGGGTGGCTAACCAGTCCCCTGGCCACAGCCCAAAGTCAGACACCACCCCGAGTCCAAAACTGAACTGACCTTGGAAACTACACCCACCCCAGTCGCATCTCCAACAGCATAACTGGCCCCCTGTGCCAGCCCCCTCTGCGTACCTCTATCACCTGCGATCCCCCCCGAGATCCCCACCTAACAGTTCGCCTTCATCCCCGGCCCCCACAATTCTCAACATTCAGTTCCCCAGCTAACACTGCTGAAATAAAACTATTACCTGCACCTTCGTCTTGAGATGTACTGGGAGCTGCTGTATCCATTGCAACTGCCTGCTTCTCTGACTGCTGTATTTTCACCTGATCTAAGGTTCTAGCCGTGGTGCACTGCCTCTTCTGACCTGGAGCTTGTTCCAGTTCCGGTACCACCTCAAACATCACCACCTCCTTAAATAACTCCTCAGCCTGGGCCACAATGGCTTGCCACCACTGATGTAATCCTGGTAAGCTAGCCATCTGTAAGAAAAGAAACACATAACATTAATGTTACTCTATGAGCCAAACTTCCTTATTCCACCCCAAAACCCTTTTTCTGTCACCTCACCCTACGCACTACCTCCCTTATCTAACACACCTACCTACCTTTACTCTTCGGATAAGCACATCCCGTCTCAAGGACTGTATTACAAACATCAATTAAACCAAACTGCAGCCATCGACCCCCACAAAAAATAATTTTTATAAATAAACAAAATACCCACATTTCCATTTCCTACATTGCTCCAGCAACACTGTTTTGTCACTGAGTATCACGAGTTTGTTCTATCTCAGCCTCCCTTTTTTTTTCCTTTGTCCTGACTCCACTAGTGCGGTACCAGTTACAATAACATCATCTTCAAACCCTAGTATTTTGGAGCAACAGTTGTCTAAAATATTTCGTGTGCTCATGAAATATCAGATGGAAGTATCAAAAGGTGTATTCTCCCATGAGCAAATGAAATGTGCACAGCTTAAAACTCTTTTCATGAAATACTCTGCATCTGGCATAACAGACAGTAATTGGAAATGTACGGAGTAAATAGTACTCATATGCAAGGACTGTTAGAAAGCCCGTTCACAATGTATTCTACCTTTGCACTATAGCAATTGTATGTTATTTCAGGCATTTTTATTTTACACCGGTCGACATAAAGCAGCAATTATCCTACTGTCATGAGATGCTACTTCCTCTTCATTTGCTTTGTACACGTTTAACTCTTCAGGTAAACATCAATTAGAACATTTGTCATAGGAAATAAGATTCTTTCATACCTCAAGTTTTGATATGAATCTTTCATACCCACTCAACTCTTCTAAAATAGGCAGAATAAATGAAAGCAAGTGAATGCATGCATATGAGCTGAATTTTCCTTCTAAGTTTCCAATCTCTGAGAAAAGAGGCTGTTTCAATAAAGGAGAAACTTTCCTGTAGCAAATTTTTATTTAACATGGCACATTAAGGACATATTTTAATTTCTGATAAATACTTATGAGCCTCCAGCCACTATCCCCAACACTAACAGTTCAGCAAGCACATTATCGGCATGGGGCGTAACAGCCGTTACTTGAAACACGCATATGTGAAGCCGGAGGCCCGACCAGATGACTAAAAAACAGCCAACGAGCTGCACAAACCCACCACGGAGCACAAAAAGATTCCTGAACCCACCAGGGAGCACAAAGAGATCTGCTAACCCAAACCACCCCAATGATAACAAGGCAACCGATACCACTGGAACCATAACTGCCTTCCGCAACCACCAGGGTGGACGCTGACCAGGCTGCAGAGCCACGTCTGCCACCTGACCACATGGCCCTATAGCTCCCCCCGTTTGGATTACCAAGGCAGCAACAGACCCAAAGGATAAACCGGAGCCACCACTGGACCAAAGCAAGCCTCCTCAGCACCCCCGCACCCACTGGACCACCAGGGAATCAATCAACACCACAGGTAACCCAAGCTCCACACTTATACCTACACTACCCACCAACTACACACACCGTTCCTGTTTCAGCCACAAATTCCTGCCCCTTCCCAAGACTCCACAACTCCATACCCCCCCACATTCACCACACTAACCCTCAACACCCCAAGAGAGGAAAAAAAAAACTCACTTCGTCTATCACCCCTCTCTCACCACCATCCAAGGCCTACCTGAGCCCACAATACCTACAGGTCATCTGGATATGAACTAGCTGTTATTTCATCACCAACGCATGCCAAAATGTAACTACTTCCCCTAAGCCCTATCACTTCATTCTATTCTAAGTCCTTGTCTCCCCTACATCACTTCCCTTAACCTCTCTCTTTCTCTTTAACTCTTTCCCAACTACAATCCCACTATATAACCTACATGCAAAGACTCAAACTAACTTTTAACATCTATAACCCCCCCTTACCCCTTTGTCCCAAACTACATTTATGACTGTTACAATTTGCTGTAGGTTCAAAATGAAATGTAACTGCAGGGATATAAGACTGTTACAGATTCATTGTGGGTTCGAAGTGAAATGTAACTGCAGAGATATATGACTGTTGCAGATTTGCTGTTGCAGATTCACTGTGGGATCAAAGTGAAATGTAACTGCAGGGATATATGACTGTTGCAGATTTGCTGTTGCAGATTCACTGTGGAATCAAAGTGAAATCTAGATGCATGAATATATGACTGCTGCAGATTTGCTGTGGGTTCAAAGTGAAATGTAATTGCAGGGATATATGACTGTTGCAGATTTATTGTGGATTCAAAGTAAAATGTAATTGCAGGGATATATGGCTGTTACAGATTCATTGTGGGATCAAAGTGAAATGTAATTGCATGGATATATGACTGCTGCAGATTTACTGTGGGTTCAAAGTGAAATCTAATTGCATGGATATATGACTGCTGCAGATTCACTGTGGCTTCAAAATGAAATGTAATTGCAGGGATAAATGACTGTTGCAGATTTGCTGTGGACTCAGAGAAGCCTGTGGCTCCATGTCTACAACTTCAGTAATCAAATGCACATGAAAAGAGATAATGTCCATGGTCCCAAGTTACTTAGAGACAGCAGAGATTATGGAAGGCATCAGCAGCAGGATGCCCTATGGGCATGTCATTAGAAGCAAAATCCAGTGTACATTGGGCAATGTCTTTACTAATGGAGTCTGTGGGTTACTGCCCCTTCACAGTGTCTAAGGAACATTACCTAGACCACATACCAGATCATAATTGTGACCACAACTGCATGCAGGATTTACTCTAAACTGTACACGTGTACACATGTTGTAGTTACATAAGCATGCACTGTACTCCACGTGCAATGCATATTATTTCCCTGCCCCCTTTCACTTGATTATTAAAACTGTGGGCAAGTTGCTGCATGCTTTTCTGTGCCCACATTGAATTTTTAACAAACATATGTCTCTGCAGATGAATTTCACTTTAGCCATGACTTTCAAACCAAGTATATCTGCAGGTAAATTTCTCACTACCTAACATCCTGAAACCATTTATTTTTAGTAATAAATTATTTATAGCAATTTTCACCCATTAATACTGTAAAAATATCTGCATGTATAACAATTTTAAAAAACACCTAAGTTCTGTACTCTAGAAAGTGAGTAAAGATCAAAAACGTGCTTGCATCTGTCTGATAATAATCCAACTAATTTGTTAATTTGTTAATGTCTGTTATATACTTCGCAGATAAAGATTCTAGTTGTCTACTGATGTACTATGTTCTTCATCTGTAAATATGTTTGCAATTAATTGCTATGTTAATCAAATTGCTAATCTCTATGTAATCCAGTGTAACTACTGTCTGTTTATTTTAACTGTGGAGCTTTTCTCCTCGGGCCTCCGCTGAAAATGGACCTACGTCCAGTCGGACACTCCCGGTCAACAAATGTAAATAAATAAATAAATAAATAAACTGATTTTTCAGTGTGTAGCATGTCAGAGCAGTAAAGCTGAAATTTTGATATGCTTACAAAGCTGAAACCAAAAGATCATTTGAACATTCATGAATTGTACCTTTCATCCAATTCAGTCATTTTGACATGATGATAAAGGGTTTCAGATACAAAAAAAAAAGTGTTAGGTCCATTTAAAAAAAAATAATTTCTATAAATGCTAGCTACTTAAAAGTGCACATAAACATCCAAGACTATTAATGACTGTGAATTGTAATTTTAATGAAGCATTCTCAGCAATACAACAATGTTGGAGTTATGCATTTACCAGTTCTGTTTCTGCCTGGGATGTCTTCTGTAGGGAATACGCAAGTCTCTTTATGTCCATATGGATTTCAATGAGTGCTCCAGTTATATCCCATAATCCAAAGACACACTGTAGGTGAAATTGTGATCTTTAGAATCACCTTAAATGTGTTTGGAGTCTGATCCTCTCAATATGCATGTTCTCCTTACTGTCTTCTCTCAGGTATAAATCATAGAATTCATCTTGGATGAACCACTTTTGCCATTTTTAACCAAGGTGTCAGTCTCCTCCTAGCGTCCCTCTTGAGTTCTTCACCAAGTTCTGATGCACTTCCATTTTGTTATCATATACTCCTAGAATTTTATCCTTCTGCATGCCAAGTTTATCTGATAATTATGCACTGGAATAGGTGATCTGATTACTAATCTATGTTGTGCATCATTGTTAGCAGCCTTTCCTAAAGGTTTTCCTCCCTTACTGATACTGTCTGTATTTCTACACTTAATCCAGTTCTCTGCAAAATCAGTTTATTGATTTGAGCACCAGTAACACCAAATCATATGATAAATTTGTAAGCTGAAAGCTCATTTCTGTTACTATTTTTCTTGCACAAAAACCTGAAAGAGAGCAATTCCTCTCTATCAACTGTAACTTCCTCGATGGTCAAATTAGACAAAAAGTAGTTATGTTCACTTTAAGACTGAAACCAGAAACATAATACAATACTTCAGTATTCAGAGATTATGCCAAGTCTAATCTACTGTAACCGAGTGATGACCTGGCTGCATGCAACATCCCCTTCCAACTTAATGACTTCACTGTTTATAAGAATCCTTTACTACTAAATTCTATAAACGTGAATAGCTGCCTAGATGCATCTCTGCTCTTCTCCAATGTAAATAAATCCCAAACTGAAACATATACCCTAATGGTGGAACCCAAATAATATAAACAGGCTCTATAACAAAAGTAAAAAAAGCTCTTGCTAAACTTAATAGGTAACTCTGGACCCTGATCAAATCAAACAAAGTAAGATAGGAGGTAAAGACTGCCACTCAGGCAAAAGACAACCACAAAGCCTTCTTTACCTATGTTAGAAACCCGAGAAACAATATCTAGCATTGCAATAGATCTAACAGTACATTATATCACATACTCAGAGTCAGAGGATTTGGTTCATCTCTAAGTTCACCCCCTCTCCTCTCCTACATTCCCAGACCTCCTGCCCACACCCAAACCCCTTCCTCATGATTACCATGAACAAGCCCTCAAAGCAATGTCCAAAGCCAAAAACACCACTTCTTTGCTGATAGATAACTTACTAGGCTGCTTAATTGGTAGCCTGACACAGGGCCTGTCAAACCCGCACAAATTGTGTTTTCTATTTTTTTCAGTTTGCATGCAGTGAGATTATTGCTTCAAGCACAGAAGTATATCTACATGTACTGTTTCAATCATTTTTTGTTGATATGATGCACATCAACATTTGTGTAAGATAAATAGATTCATATATTTGGGAGTAAGGTACTGGATCAACTGTTCACCTACAGTGATGTCTGTTTCGTCAATACTACTGGGCCAATGCAAACATATGGAAGAAAGATAAGCAAAAAGGCAATTTCCATGTAGGGAATATTCTCTTTCCCCTGGGGATTGTAGTTAGTATATATAATTAGCAGAGGGTGTAGGGGTGCATTCCCTTACATAAGGGGGTCAAAGGGCTTGATCCCCTGGAAAAATACTTGTCATTAGTTTAATCCTTTAAGGAATAATTCCCAACATATGTATATATATATATATATATATATATATATATATATATATATATATATATATATATATATATGGTTTACCATCAAATAGTTGAAGTGCAGTTGTGCGAACGATATTCTTTGAAAGGATATTTTCAAGGTTTTGTAATGTCGAATACAACTTTAGCGAATCTACAGTGCCAAAACCCTATTCCTGTTTTACGTCTCAGATGACAAATGAGTTTTCCTACACAACTCCCGGAAATAGTTAATGTCGAACTCCAATTTTACCATGTTTGACATTAGGGAGGAAAATTATTTCAGCTTTCGACATTTCAGTTCAGTATAGTGAACAGTCGCAAAACTGCACTTCAACTATTTGATGGTAAACTCTATATATATATATATATATATATATATATATATATATATATATATATAGGTCTACCTGAAAACGCCGAAAGTCCTAAACGCTGATGACGAGAACACCGACACTGGAAGATCGACAACGGAGAAGACCGACAGTTGAGAATCCCGATGCTAAGAACACAGATATGTTAAGGTAAGTCTGCGATAGGGATGGACGTTAGGGTCAGGGTGTGGGTAAGGTAAGTGTGTGATAATGACGGATGTTAGGGCAGGATGCGGGTCAGGTAAGTGTACAATAGTGATAGACTTGAGGGTTGGGGCGGATTAAGTGAGTTAGGGTTAGGGTGTGGGTAAGGTAAGTGTGCGATAGTGACGGACCTTAGGGTTAAGGTTTAGGTTAAGGTTAGTACATAGATAATTTTGTATGTAAGGTTTAGTGTAGGTTTGTAAGGTTTTTGGTGTGCTTGTCTTGTGTGTGTGTTTTTCGGGAAAGGTATTTGTTTTGTTGATTGTCGGGATTGTGGTTTGTCGCACATGTGAAGTTTTGTGTTTTTGAACTTTCAGTTTCTTTCGGTTTTGTCGTGCCAGTTATTTTGTTGTCGGTGTTTTGGCATGTCGGTGTTATCAGGTAGACCCATATATATATATATATATATATATATATATATATATATATATATATATATATATATATGTGTGTGTGTGTGTGTGTGTGTGTAGGAGATTAGATATACATATATGTCACTGTGTATGTGCGTGTGTGTGTGTGTGTGTGTGTGTGTGTGTGTGTGTGTGTGTGTGTGTGTGTGCGTGTGTGTGTGTGTGTGTGTGTGTGTGTGTGTGTGTGTGTGTGTGTGTGTGTGTGTGTAATTAAGTAGATACTTTAACAAATTACTGGCATCAGTAATTTAACTATTTTGGATATATCTGGAATACTTTTTGATATGTTTAATACATTTAATGTAATTAAATAGTTACATGTGCTTTTTCTTTGAATAAACTGGCAATAAATTATTTTACTAAAAACAATGAGGTTTATTTTAGGTGATATAATGAGATATTAGCTTCAGATAGCTGTCTTTTTCTGTTCTTCTCCTTTTTGAAGGCTGTTTAACTCCACGGCATCAGGAGTATTTAACCTATTTTTTTGGTCACATAAAGCTAATTGTCATCATCATTGTTAAGATTAATTTATTTTACAGTATGATTTGATTAATAAACACTTTTGATCCCAGCTGATGCAAGTCAGACAAAGCCTGAAGCTTGTGTTAATGAATTCTGTCTGTTTCTCCTGGCAATTAATTATAAAACAAACATAGAAATATTGGATCCCAGTGGAGGAAAGTGCAATGATAGTCAAGTAGTCATTTGTGTTTCAGACTTCCTTTGCTACATTTTTTTTATATTTATAAATATTTAGAAAAACTTATCCTTAAGAATTCATTATCCCACTCATTTGGCCTGTGCAAACAAAGCAAACAAAATAAAAAATGAAGAATGTGACATTCATATAACGTATCGTGAACAAGTATTTTGTAAAAGACTTTTTGTGTAAAGCAGCAGGTCCATTTTATATATTTTTTAAATGTGACATTATTCTTTCTAGTACAAACACTATGGGGACTATGATGTTGCATATAGTCTCAAGTGTCAATATACACGAGGTGTCATTTTTAAAACAAAAATAGCTGATAATCCCATTAGCATTTACTTCCCAGACTTGTATTACTTTTTCTCCTCCATTTTTCAGTTCCTGAGCACTTTGTAGGTTACTCAGCCTTTTCAGTGCAACACAGATATAACAGCTGATAATCATCCATTATTTTCCACCTATGCTGTTTTTTCTGTTTCATCTTCTAAAATGACTAACCCACTGATACATATGAAAGTGGCAGGTGCGTGGCATGTTGACAGAGCACAGAA